>NC_045440.1:33429972-33457173 GCF_002776525.5 Piliocolobus tephrosceles | reverse complement strand
TCCTTCCTTCCTTCCTTCCTTCCTTCCTTCCTTCCTTCCTTCCTTCCTTCCCTCCTTTGTTTCTCTCCCCAGCACTTTTTCTCTTTTATATCAAGGGTATAAGGTTAAGTTTGTTGAAGCATTTAAAAAAATAATTCTGCCTGGATATCACTAAAGATATTTTAGTTATGAATCACTCACTGAGAATTTGGCATTACTGCTGGTAGGTAAATTTACATATTGACATTTTACTTGGACAAGCCAAGGATTGGTAAGAAACTGAGTTATCACATAGGTGAAGAGCTGTGGTTTACAAGTAGTTTTTATTTTGTTGTGTCACTGAAACTCCAAATATGCTCTTTGAATATAAAACTGGAATTGATGTCACAAAAGGCTCAGATTTATTAACCCAAAGAAGACACAGATTGCGTATGTTCAACTCCCGTAGACCACTGCACAAATCTAAAGAAACTCATCATTTGTTTGTGCTTTTTATAATTTATTTTGCTCCTCTTTCTTCAGCAATGAGAACAGTTCCTTGCAAAAAACCCCCAAACCCAAACCAAAACAAAACCAAAACCAAATCCCAAAGAGTTCTCTATTTGTCCCTAACCAGCAGGGAAAGAGTTTTCTTCAGTCAGTGAGACCAGAGAGAACATCTGGCTGATTAGCAGATGTTAATGCCGGAATAGCTTTGGTTTGATCAACGATGTAATCAATCACGAAAGTTATAATTTTAGCAAGGTTTAGACTGTTCCATTAAATAAAGATGGAACATGTCTAATGTTTCAGATTTTCAGAAAAAAATATATTTCTCTAAAAACAGTATTTTCAGAACATCTGCATGCATATAATTTTAGATGTGATTTTTAACATGTCCATATGGCAACTACCTTACCTAAAAATGAAATTGGGGGAAGGTAAAGATTTATTTTTTCCTTGTGGTTGGGGGAGTACACAAGTTTTATGCATTGAAGAGACAGTAGGGAAAATAGAGACTGAAATATTGAGATTCAATTAGTTTATTTAGGAGGAAATTATTTAATGGATATTTTATGTTTTATACTTTATGCATTCATATTACAGTATTTGAACATGGATTTTACTTTTGTCTTCTTTAACTGGACAAAATAAAGAACAAGAAAATAGCACAACAGAATGAAAAATTAAAGAGAAGCCAAAGCAAAATGACAGTAGAACAGTCAATGCCAATTATTCTACAAGGGGAAATTATGATGCCAAAGTATTAGTTAAAAAAAAAAAGATGTAATCTGAAAGCAAGGAAAGAATAAAACCCATCAGAAATACGCCAAGGGAGAAGGAATAGAATATGGAAGAAAAAAGAAAAATAGGCAAGGATTATGTGGAAAATTTTTACAAAATGAATTTTCAGAAGAGATAAATCACTTGTTTACAAGTTGGTGCTAAAAAGGCAGGAAAGGGCCGGGCATGGTGGTTCATGCCTGTAATCCCAGCACTTTGGGAGGCCAAGGCGGGCAGATCATCTGAGGTCAGGAGTTCAAGACCAGCCTCACCAATATTATGAAACCCCGTCTCTACTAAAAATACAAAAATTAGCCAGACATGGTGGCATGCACCTGTAGTCCCAGCTACTGGGGAGGCTGGGACAGGAGAATTGCTTGAACCCAGGAGGCAGAGGTTGCAGCAAGCTGAGATCATGCCATTGCACTCCAGACTGGGCAACAAGAGTAAAACTCTATCTTAAAAAAAAAAAAAAAAAAAAAAAAAAAAAAAACAGAAAGACAAGAAAGGAGACTAAAGTCCAAGGACATGCTTTTCAGAAAATTTCTCCAATGGATAATCTAGCAGAACTGATTACTTCCCATCATAATAAAAAATCTGAGGTCTACTAGGTGGATTCACAGAGGTCATATTTCAATTAGTCAAAATGCTCAAATTAATGTGATAACAAAACTTTGGAATCATATAAGTAGTAACCACTTTCTGTTTGTTACAATAAACTCAGATATGTCTCTTAGTCTAAACTAGTTTTATTGTATCTACAAACAGAAATACAAATGAAAACCTCTCTAATATTATGGGTACATCAAATGGATTGTTTCTTACATTTTAAGAATTTTATACACACTAAATTCATTTAAGCAGCACAATAAAATGAGGAAAAGTACAATTATTTTCCCTCTTTATGGACAGGGAATAGAGGCCCAAAGACCCACCTCACATTCCACGGCTAGTACAGGGAAGAATTAGGATTCAAACTCAAATACCCTCGCAACCACTGTGCTATGGTGATGGTTTGTAGATTTATGTTAAACTATGACTGAAAAAGAAATTTAGAAGCATTTTATGCATAATTTTTCTCATAGTTTTAATGAAAGCAAAGGAAGGGATGGCCAAATTTTATTCTCCCATGGTAAGAAATAAAATGCGTCCAAACCAAATAAATAATTCACTTCTCCCTCATCCCTAAAGATCAAGTAGATTAAACATACTCTGAAATAAGACTGTTTTTGCTACTTCTCTTATTAAAAAAAATAAAAGAAAACTCTTTGAGAATAAACCTTAAGCCTAACATTTCAAACATTTTGATTAAAAAAAATTTTTCTAATGTCAACCAAGGGTGGTTCTCTCTATAGCCATTCTGAAAAGGATACTTAATTATCTATACTAGCAAAGGAAACCTTTTAAAACTATGAAATATAATAACATGAAATGTGTCATATCTTGTCCTTTTATAAGTTCAAAATTAAGAACTATTTTCTTTCCTAGAAGTATTGATTATTAAAAATAAACAAATAAATAAGGTTCTTAGTTCATTGGTACCAAATTTACTTCCTTTTGAGAAAAGAAGGAAGTAAAAAAATAATAGTACAATTTAATTTTTCTTCATATTAATTTGAATTTTTTTTATTAGTGGTATCACATGCATTAGTCGGAGTTCTCCAAAGAAACAGAACCAAAAGAATATATATGTCCAAGACGGAGAGAGAGAGAGAGATTGATTTGGTTCAGGATTGGCTCACACCATGATAGACACTGGCAAGTCCGGTAAATCCAAAATTGACAGGATAGTCCGGCAGGCTAAGGACCCAGGGAAGAGTTCACGTTGCAGTTCAAGTCCAAAGGCAGACTGTGGGCAGAATTGTCTATTTCTGGAGAGCAGCATTTTTGTTTTCTTTTAAGATCTTCAACTAATTGGATAAGGCCCACTCACAATTTAGAGGGTAATCTGTTTACTGCACGTCTGCTGATTTAAATGTTAATCTCATCTAAAAAATACATTCACTACAACATCAACAGCGGCGCTTAACAAAATATCTGAGTACCACAGCATAGCCAAATGGCCACATAACATTTTCTATCAAATCAAAAAAAAAAAAAAAATTCTAAGCATTTTTTTTTTCTGCAAAGAGATGCTGACCTTTGATATCAAAATCTAAAGCCAGTAGATAACCACTTAATATGCAATATTAGAGTTTACAATTTATTTCTATTACACATAGAAAAGTATGTCTGTCAGTTACGTATTTCTCATTTTGTGGGTCTAGAAAGAATGTTGGTATTCAAAGTAGAAGAGAAAAAGAGTTACTGGTCATACTTGAATGGTACATTCTATGCCAGCCTTGAGATCTGTGTGTGTCATTGCTGACTATATGAGATCACTTTACAATAAATATTTTTTGGTTACCGTAGGAACAGAACCTGGAAGAGGCCCAGGATGAGGAAACCATATTCTGAATATCATTGTAGAGTGGTAGAGTGATGTGTGCTATTTCGAGGGATGGGTGGGGAGCACTTCCTGTTAAGGAGCGGCTTTTATTGCTTGTGGTGTTTTAGAAAGTTAGCATCCAACCTGCAATCTTTTATTATTTTTATGTGACTTTAAAAAGCATCATTTCTGTGGAGCTGCAGGGCTTTTGAAAATGAATTCAGCTGGCACATTGAATTGGGATGTAGCAAGATGGATGGCAAATTCATATTCCACTGAATCACGTGACTTGCATCAATTTAGTGTGTCAGCTAAAAAGTTTAAGGAGGGGGGATAAATCAGTTAAAGAAATTTTATCTCTGTCAAAACTGAGTTTAGGGAACCTGTGGTTATTAAAGAAACTTTATATTGTGAATTGTCATAGAGATTTTAAAGCCTGTTAATGTGGTGGTATTTCAGTTTAAATTTGGATGTCAACACACTTGGTGGTTCAGATTTTGGACTACCATTTTGAAGTTTAAAACAAAAAACAAGGAAGTGTGAATCAAAAGAGATGCATATGTTAGGATTGTCCATAGTTTAAGATAAGAATATCCTGAGGGCTATCAATTGAATAAACAAAATTGCAACAATTTTCTATGAAAGGTAGTTCTGTTCAAGCAATACAGAAAGTAAGACTGCATGGATTTTTCTGATATTTGGGTAATACTTTAAATGAAAGAATAAATATATTTATTGCATTAATATTACCTACTACATGCCAGATACCATTCTAGGTATTCAGAATAGAATCATTCTAGGTATTCAGAAAATCTTGGAGGTTGCCTTTTTGCAGAGGTAAATAAGAAAAGAACCATGAATATAAGAAAGATGCCAATTGTATAGTGTGTCAGAAGGTAATTAGCAGGATTAAATAATGAAAAAAATTCAGCAGGATTGCAGAGATTGACAGTGCCTTGGTGGAATTGGAAGGGAGGTTTGGTTGCTTACATAGGTCTCACTGATAAGGTGACATTTGAGAAGGGATTTAAAGTAGGTGCTGGAGTTTGCCACTTGCTTAACCAGAGGAAGAATACTCCAGGCAGAAGGAAAAGCAAGCCTGAAGCCTCATGAGGGAGGGGGAATAGTGTGAGATGAAGTCAGAGGGAACTATATTAGGAAGGCCCTGAAGGCCAATGCATTGAATTTGGTTTTGACTCTGAATGAGAAGAGGAGCCATCAGTGGGTTGGAGAAAGGAAGTGAAATAATTGAACTTACCTACTAAAGAGATGACCCTGACTGATGTGTTGAGGATAAACTGTAGAGGGTAAGGTAGAAGCAGGGAGATAAAGTAGGGAACTGCAGTAACACAAGACAGAGATGCTGGAGACCTACCCCACGGTGACAGCCATGGAGCAGGTGAGAAGTTGATTAGATTCTGGGCATAGTTTGAATTTAGAACCAACAGGCTCTTCTGGCAGCCTGGATATGGGACGCAAGAGAAAGAGACCAGTCAGAGATGACTCACAGGTTTTTGATTTGGGTAGTGGAAAGGATGGAATTGCCAGGAATTTACTTGGGCTAAGCTGCAGAATGAGTGGTTTGGTGAAAATGAGCAGTTCAGTCATAGATGACTGAAGCTGAGTTATCTATCATTTGATTATATAGGTTGTGATCTAGAGGATACTTCTGAGCTGCGAGTTGGTATCATGTAGATGGGAGATGGGTCAGATAACATACAATCAACAATACTTGATGATTTTGGACTGAAAGTAATAACAATTTCATATGATTCAATCTTATAAAAAGCTTTAGAATTGAAACAGATTACCAAGATTTGGAGATAGAAATATAGATACATAGGATGGAATCTTGAGAGAGCCCTACATTAGGAAGCTGGAAGAAAAATGAGGAGAAAACAGCAAAGGAAAGAAAACTGTGTTGTCCAGGAAGCCAACTTGAAAAATTGAATCAAAGTGGAGGATGTAATCCTTGATTCACATGCCAGTGATAGATTGTGTAAAATGAAAATTGATTATTAAATTTAACAATATGGAGATCATTGGTAACCTTGATAAGATTTTGTGCTGGTGGAGTGTGGGGGATAAAGCATAATTTGAGTAGTTCCAAATAATACAGATGGGAGGAAAATTGACAATCACACATATGGACAGATCTTTTAAGAAATGTGTCATACAAGTTGAATTCCTACGTATTTTATTCTCTTTGAAGCAATTGTGAAAGGGAGTTCACTCATGATTTGGCTCTCTGTTTCTCTATTATTGGTGTATAGGAATGCTTGTGATTTTTGCACATTGATTTTTGTATCCTGAGACTTTGTTGAAGTTGCTTATCAGCTTAAGGAGATTTTGGACTGAGAGGATGGGGTTTTCTAAATATACAATCATATCATCTGCAAACAGGGACAATTTGACTTCCTCTTTTTGTGAAGGACCTTTTCAAGGAGAACTACAAACCACTGCTCAACGAAATAAAAGAGGACACAAACAAATGGAAGAACATACCATGCTCATGGATAGGAAGAATCAATGTGAAAATGGCCATACTGCCCAAGGTAATCTATAGATTCAATGCCATCCCCATCAAGCTACCAATGACTTTCTTCACAGAATTGGAAAAATCTATTTTAAAATTCATATGGAACCAAAAAAAAAAAAAAAAGCCTGCATTTCCAAGACAATCGTAAGCCAAAAGAACAAATCTGGAGGCATCACGCTACCTGACTTCAAACTATACTACAAGGCTACAGTAACCAAAACAGCATGGTACTGGTACCAAAACAGAGATATAGACAATGGAACAGAACAGAGCCCTCAAAAATAATATCACACATCTGCAACCATCTGATATTTGACAAACCTGACAAAAACAAGAAATAGGGAAAGGATTCCCTGTTTAATAAATGGTGCTGGGAAAATTAGCTAGCTATATGTAGAAAGCTGAAACGGGATCCCTTCCTTATACCTTATACAAAAATTAATTCAAGATGGATTAAATACTTAAATGTTAGACCTAAAACCATAAAAACCCTAAAAGAAAACCTAGGCAATACCATTCAGGACATAGGCATGTGCAAGGACTTTATGTCTAAAACACCAAAAGCAATGGCAACAAAAGCCAAAATTGACAAATGGGATCTAATTAAACTAAAGAGTTTCTGCACAGCAAAAGAAACTACCATCAGAGTGAACAGGCAACCTACAGAATGGGAAAAAATTTTTACAATCTACCCATCTGACAAAGGGATAATATCCAGAATCTACAAAGAACTTAAAAAAATTTACAAGAAAAAATCAATTCCATCAAAAAGTGGGTAAGGGATATGAACAGACACTTCTCAAAAGCAGACATTTATGCAGCCAACAGACACATGAAAACATGCTCATCATCACTTACCATCAAAGAAATGCAAATCAAAACCACAATGAGATACCATCTCACACCAGTTAGAATGGTGATCACTAAAAAGACAGGAAACAACAGGTGCTGGAGAGAATGTGGAGAAATAGGAACACTTTTACACTGTTGGTGGGACTGTAAACTAGTTCAACAAATGTGGAAGACAGTGTGGCAATTTCTCAAGGATCTAGAACTAGAAATACCATTTAAGCCAGCCATCCCATTACTGAGGATATACCCAAAGGATTGTAAATCATGCTGCTATAAAGACACATGCACACATATATTTATTGTGGCACTATTCACACTAGCAAAGACTTGGAATCAACCCAAATGTCCATCAATGATAGACTGGATTAAGAAAACGTGGCACATATACACCATGGAATACTATGAAGCCATAAAAAAGGATGAGTTCATGTCCTTTGTAGGGAAATGGATGAAACTGGAAACCATAATTCTCAGCAAACTATTGCAAGGACAGAAAGCCAAACACTGCATGTTCTCACTCATAGGTGGGAATTGAACAATGAGAACACTTGGACACAGGAGGGGGAACATTACACATGGGGCCTGTCGTGGGATAGGGGGAGGGGGAAGGGATAGCATTAGGAAATATATCTAATGTAAATGGTGTGTTAATGGGTGCAGCACATGAACATGGCACATATATATGTATGTAACAAACCTGCACGTTGTGTGCATGTACCTGAGAACTTAAAGTACAATAATAAAATAATATAAATTTAAAAAAAGAAATTTGTCATACAGAAGACTGGATGAATGAGGTGTTTTGTGAAAGAGGATCTGAGGCTTATACGGTTTGGCTGTGTCCCCACCCAAATCTCATCTTGAATTGTAGTTCCCATAATCCCCACATGCCATTGAAAGGACCTGGTGGAAAGTAATTAAATCATGAGGGCAGTTATCTCCATGCTGTTCTTGTGATAGTGAGGGAGTTCCCAGGAGACCTGGTGGTTTTATAAGGGGTTTTTCCCCTTTTGCTCAGCACTTCTCCTTGCTGCCACCATGTGAAGAAGGCCGTGTTTACTTCCCCTTCTGCCACGATTCTAAGTTTCCTGAGGCCTCCCCAGCCCTGTGGAACTGAGAGGTAATTAAAGCATTTTTCTTTGTAAATTACCCAGTCACAAGTATGTCCTTATAGCAACGTGAAAATGAACAAATACAGATGTCAACCTAAATTTTTTTTTTTAATACGGGAGAAAAGTTTACATGATGATTGGAATGAACCTAGAGATGAAAAATTTCATGACACTGGAGAAAGAGGGAACAATTGCCAGGCCAAATGTCCTTGGGTAGGCAAAAGAAAGAAATTCAGTTTATAGTTAGAAGAGCTGGCTCTTAGAATGTCACATAAACCATTTAACTCTAGCAACAGAATGAAAGGCAGATTTTATGGGCACAGATGCAGGTGGATTGGAAGTTATACTGATATGAGCATGCAAAAGTTCTTTTTCTAAATCTTTCCATTTTCTTACTGAAAAAGAAAGGAAAATTATCAGTCGAAAGTGAAAATGGGGAAGATGTATTGCAGACTGTAGGAGTGTATGATATAGTTACTAGATGATTTGGAGATTGAATAGACTGGAGAAATGTAGTAGGATTCCCATGTGGTACTATGGGTCCTTGGAAGATGGTGGCCATCAATTTGAAGTGAAGATAATGATTTTCCTACAAACATATTCTGCTTCATGGGTGCTGGTATAAGGAGGAAGAGAAATGAAATTATTAGGGCTAAGGTTTTTCAGGTGAATAAAAGGAATATACAGAGGAGCAACTGAGTTGAGTTTATCTATACAGGAGACTAATCATTAATATAATGGGAACATAGTATCCAAGCTGTGTAAAGAAAACAGTGACAATGAAAGCGGGTAGGAGGAATAAGAAAAGATGACAGAATTAAGGATCTAAGGATCACTAGAGTTGGGATAGTAGTCAGTGAACTGAAAAGTTGGAAATTGAAGATATAGAAGAAATGTAATTATTGGTGTGCGAGACCTGGGATTATGACTATGAGAGTAAATGACTGAGGTAGGAAGGAAGATAAGGTCATTGGAGGAGAAAACATCAAGAAACTGAGACCCACTCTTTTGGAAATATCAGCAGGGTAGATATTGAAATGATCAGAAGTTAATCCAGTAGGCTTATTTAATTCCAAAATAAGATGATTGAATATTTTAAGCATTACAACTTATTTTATATGTTTAAATGCAAACACATTGAAAATCCCAAAAGGTCTTGTTTTGGAATATGCAACCATGAATAAATAATTCTTCTATAAAGATAAAATGGCTGAGAATCCTGCAAAAGTTTATATTCAATATTCAAATATGAATATTGAAAATTTTAGATATTAAAATATTTAAAGGAGGATTTATATTATCAGGTACTGCAATACACCATAAATTATAATAAAAGTAAAACAACAATAAAATAATGTAACAATGAACCACAAATTAACAGAGAGGCTAATTTAACACAGTAAATAATTCAGAAATAGATAATGGTATGTTGGATTTATTGTATGATAGAACTAGCATCACAGATAAATACATTGAGAAAGTGTTCTTTAATAACTAAATTTAGTATAAACAGTCAACTGTTGGAAGAAAAATAGACTCCCATAACTTACATCAAAATGAAATTTAAAAAAGAAATTACTTGAAAAAAAAAATTACGGAATAATAGAAAAAAAACAAAGAGAATTACTTTGCATATTTTAATATAGGAAAGGGACCCTTTCAGCAACCTGATAGGATTGATATTTTAAAAAGGTTACTCTGGCTATTGTATGAAGAATGATTGGGAAGCATAAGATGAAATCAGAGAGATGAGTTGGAAGGCTATTGCAAAGTGCAGATGAGAAATCATGGTGTTGTACATGAAGCTACCAGTTTCTGGTAGAGAGAAAATGCAAAGATTTGAAATGGGAGTCAGTGTTATCCCAGATTCAATGACCAATCTCTTCCAAAAGAATCACTTCCTTAAGATTGAGAAAAACCACTCTCAAATCTGAGATTTTTCTGAAATATCAGGAAACAGCAAAAATAGTACAGTCCTGTGTATTCTTCACCCAGCTTTCTCCAATGGTAACATTACAAAAAATAACTGCAGTAAAGTATCAAAACCAGAAAACTGGTATTATTTCAATACAGTAGCTGGGCTGGAGATTACTCATATTTTCATGGTTTTATATGCACTAGTGTGTGTGTGTGTGTCTGTGTGTGTGCTGCTCAGAACAATTTTATTCCATAAACCATTATCACAGTCAAGACACAGAATTGTTCTAGCACTGGAACTTCTTGTTCTACTTTTTTTTTTTTTTTTATAGTCACCCTCCCCATTACTATCCCTTGGATATCATTAAACTGTTCCCATCTATAAAATTTTATCATTTTGATTTTTTGACAGCTTTATTAAGATGTAATTTACCTACCACACAGTTCATCTATTTAAGGTGTACAATTCAAAGGTTTTTGATACTGCAAGATCATTATAACATAGATCTCGTAAACTTTGCTCTTTTAACTATTTTTAAGTGTACAATTTGGTGGTATGAATTATATTCACAATGTTGTGCCTTCATCATCACTGTTAATTTCCAAAACTGTTTTATCATCCAAACAGAAACTACTCATTAGGCAGTGACTCCACCATTTTTTCATTCCCCCAACCCATGGCAATCTCTGCTCTTTCTCTGTCTCTATGAATTTTCCAATTCTAGGTCCTCATAGAAGTGGAAACATCAATATGTATCCTATTTTGTTGGTTTATTTCACTTAGCATAATGTTTTCAAGCTTCCTCCATGTTGTAGCATTTATCAGAACATTATTCCTTTTTATAAGTGAATAATATTCTATTGAATGTGTATACCACATTTTGTGTAATGCTATATAAATGAAATCATATAATACATAGCCCCCAGAAATTGGCTTTTTATATACAATGTCTTTAAGATTGTTTTATCTGTCTCTCAACCCCCAAAATGACTCCTGTGTTGATTTATTAATGCTACCAATTTTTTTCCCTCCCAATTTTGACAACTAATATTTGTGATTTTAAATTTAAACCATGATTTTTTAAAATAACTATTTGAGTCATATTCTATATGATCTTATGTGTAGTATTATTTTTGGGTGTTCTAAAATGTCCTCCTTATTTTCCTCTTTAAGAAAAAAATTTTTAAAGGAAGAAGTGATAGAATTTCCTGTTTTCTGTCTCTCTTAGGAAAGCCTAATTTTATTGCAATATACTCAGAAAATATAGTTGATATTTCTTCTATTCTCGATCTTGTATCACAGTTTTCTTTATAGCCTAATATATGGTCAATTTTGTGAAAGTTTTATGAAATTCTCTGTTTTCATGACAGAATTCAATTAGTATCCACTGTATCCAACTTAGTATTTATGTTATTTTGAGCTTTATATTGTCTTCATTTTATTTTTTCCCAATTGATCCGGAATGATAGAGAGAATGAAACACTTCTTTTTATACCAATGTTATCTGTCTGTTTTACCTTGTTTCACTGTCTTCTAGCTTTCCATATTTCTTCAGTGAAGTCTCATGCTGGATTTTCCCCCCTTGTAGCCAATTAAACCTTTTGACTGGCTATCCTAGGGATTTGTCTTATTAAAGTTATGTAGCTTTCAGAATATAAATTATGCCCATGTTTTATAAGTTTAGATTTAGTGTTTTTGGTGCTATGATACAATTCTTATTAGTATCTATTTTTGGTTATTTATTTATTTATTTATTTATTTATTTATTTATTTATTTTTATTGTTATACTTTAAGTTCTAGTGTACATGTGCACAACGTGCAGGTTTGTTACATATGTATTCATTTGACATGTTGGTGTGCTGCACCCATTAACTTGTAATTTACATTAGGTATATCTCCTAATTCTATCCCTCCCACCCCTCCCCACAATAGGACCTGGTGTGTGATGTTTCCCTTCCTGTGTCCAAGTGATCTCATTATTCAATTCCCACCTATGAGTGAGAACATGCAGTGTTTGGTTTTCTGTTCTTGTGATAGTTTGCTGAGAATGATGGTTTCTAGCTGCATCATGTCCCTACAAAGGACACAAACTCATCCTTTTTTATGGCCGCATAGTATTCCATGGTGTATATGTGCCACATTTTCTTAATCCAGTCTGTCACTGATGGACATTTGGGTTGATTCCAAGTCTTTGCTATTGTGAATAGTGCCGCAATAAACACACGTGTGCTGTGTCTTTATAGCAACATGACTTATAATCCTTTGGGTATATCCCCAGTAGTGGGATGGCTGGGTCAAATGGTATTTCTAGTTCTAGATCCTTGAGGAATCGCCACACTCTTTTCCACAATGATTGAACTAGTTTACAGTCCCACCAACAGTGTAAAAGTGTTCCTATTTCTCTGCATCCGCTCCAGCACCTGTTATTTCCTGATTTTTTTAAGATTGCCATTCTAACTGGTGTGAGATGGTTTCTCATTGTGGTTTTGATTTGCATTTCTTTGATGGCAAGTGACTATGAGCATTTCTTCATGTGTCTGTTGGCTGTATGAATGTCTTCTTTTGAGAAATGTCTGTTCATACCCTTTGCCCACTTTTTGATGGCGTTGTTTGTTTTTTTCTTGTAAATTTGATTGAGTTCTTTATAGGTTCTGGATATTAGCCCTTTATTAGATGAGTATATTGCAAAATTTTTTTCACATTCTGTAGGTTGCCTGTTCACTCTGATGGGAGTTTCTTTTGCTGTGCAGAAACTCTTTAGTTTAATTAGATCCCATTTGTCAATTTTGGCTTCTGTTGCCATTGCTTTTGGTGTTTTAGACATGAAGTCCTTGCCCATGCCTATGTCCTGAATGGTATTTAGCCTAGGTTTTCTTTTAGGATTTTTATGGTTTTAGGTCTAACGTTTAAGTATTTAATCCATCTTGAATTAATTTTCTTATAAGGAGTAAGGAAAAGATCCAGTTTCAGCTTTATACTTATGGCTAGCCAATTTTCCCAGCACCATTTATTAAATAGGGGATCCTTTCCCCATTTCTTGTTTTTGTCAGGTTTGTCAAAGATCAGATGGCTGTAGATGTGTGTTATTATTTCTGAGGGCTCTGTTCTGTTCCATTGGTCTATATCTCTGTGTTGGTATGAGTACCATGCTGTTTTGGTTACTACAGCCTTGTAGTATAGTTTGAAGTCAGGTAGCATGAAGCCTTCAGCTTTGTTCTTTTGGCTTAGGATTGTCTTGGCAATGCGAGGTCTTTTTTGGTTTCATATAACTTTAAAGCAATTTTTTTTCCAATTCTGTGAAGAAAGTCATTGGTAGCTTAATGGGGATGGCATTGAATCTATAAATTACCTTGGGCAGTATGACCATTTTCACAATATTGATTCTTCCTATCCATGAGCATGGTATGTTCTTCCATTTGTTTGTGTCCTCTTTTATTTCACTGAAAAGTGGTTTGTAGTTCTCCTTGAAGATGTCTTTTACATCCCTCGTAAGTTGGATTCCTGGGTATTTTATTCTCTTTGAAGCTATTGTGAATGGGAGTTCATTCATGATTTGGCTCTCTGTTTGTCTGTTACTGTTGTATTAGAATGCTTGTGATTTTTACACATTGATTTTGTATCCTGAGACTTTGTTGAAGTTGCTTATCTGCTTAAGGAGATTTTGGGCTGAGACAATGGGGTTTTCTAAATATACAATCATGTCATCTGCAAACAGGGACAATTTGACTTCTTCTTTTCCTAACTGAAAACCCTTGATTTCTTTGTCTTGCCTGATTGCTCTAGCCAGAACTTCCAACACTATGTTGAATAGGAGTGGTGAGAGAGGGCATCCCTCCCTTGTGCCAGTTTTCAAAGGGAATGCTTCCAGTTTTTTCTCATTCTGTATGATATTGGCTGTGGGTTTGTCATAAATCGCTGTTATTATTTTGAGATATGTTCCATCCACACCGAATTTATTGAGAGTTTTTATTATGAAGGGCTGTTGAATTTTGTCAAAGGCCTTTTCTGCATCCATTGAGATAATCATGTGGTTTTTGTCTTTGGTTCTGTTTATATGCTGGATTACGTTTATTGATTTGTGTATGTTGAACCAGCCTTGCATCCCAGGGATGAAGCCCACTTGATCATGGTGGATAAGCTTTTTGATGTGCTTCTGGATTCGATTTGCCAGTATTTTCTTGAGGATTTTTGCATTGATGTTCATCAGGGATATTGGTCTAAAATTCTCTTTTTTTGTTGTATCTCTGTCAGGCTTTGGTATCAGGATGATGTTGGCCTCACAGAATGAGTTAGGGAGGATTCCTTCTTTTTCTATTTATTGGAATAATTTCAGAAGGAATGGTACCAACTTCTCCTTGCACCATTGGTCCTGTGAATCCATCTGGTCCTGGACTTTTTTTGGTTGGTAGGCTATTAATTATTGCCTCAATTTCAGAACCTGCTATTGGTCGATTCAGGGATTCAACTTCTTCTTGGTTTAGTCTTGGGAGAGTGTAAGTGTCCAGGAAATTATCCATTTCTTCTAGGTTTTCTAGTTTATTTGCATAGAGGTGTTTATAGTATTCTCTGATGGTAGTTTGTATTTCTGTGGGCTTGGTGGTGATATCCCCTTTATCATTTTTTATTGCGTCTATTTGATTCTTCTCTCTTTTCTTCTTTATTAGTCTTGCTAGCGGTCTATCAATTTTGTTGATCTTTTCAAAAAACCAGTTCCTGGATTCATTGATTTATTGGAGGGTTTTTTGTGTCTCTATCTCCTTCAGTTCTGCTCTGATCTAGTTATTTCGTGCCTTCTGCTAGCTTTTCAATGTGTTTGCTCTTGCTTCTCTATTTCTTTTAATTGTGATGTTAGAGTGTCCATTTTAGATCTTTTCTGCTTTCTCTTGTGGGTATTTAGTGCCGTAAATTTCCCTCTACACACTGCTTTAAATGTGTCCCAGAGATTCATGTATTTTGTATCTTTGTTCTCATTGGTTTCAAAGAACGTCTGTATTTCTGCCTTCATTTTGTTATGTACCCAGTAGTCATTCAGGAGCAGGTTGTTCAGTTTCCATGTAGTTAAGTGGTTTTGATTATGAGTTTCTTAGTCCTGAGTTCTAGTTTGATTGCACTGTGGTCTGAGAGACAGTTTGTTATAATTTGTGTTCTTTTACATTTGCTGAGGAGAGCTTTACTTCCAACTATGTGGTCAATTTTGGAATAAGTGCGATGTGGTGCTGAGAATAATGTATATTCTTGTATATTCTGTTGCTTTGGGGTGGAGAGTGCTGTAGATGTCTATTAGGTCCGCTTGGTGCAGAGTTGAGTTCAATTCCTGGATATCCTTGTTAACTTTCTGTTTCATTGCTCTGTCTAATGTTGACAGTGGGGTGTTAAAGTCCCCCATTATTATTGTATGGGAGTCTAAGTCTCTTTGTAAGTATCTAAGGACTTGCTTTATGAATCTAGGTGTTCCTGTATTGGGTGCATATATATTTAGGATAGATAGCTTTTCCTGATGAATTGATCCCTTTACCATTATATAATGGCTTTCTTTGTCTCTTTTGATCTTTGATGGTTTAAAGTCTGTTTTATCAGAGACTAAGATTGTAATCACTGTTTTTTTTTTGTTTTGTTTTCCATTTGCTTGGTAGATCTTCCTCTATCCCTTTATTTTGAGCTTATGCGTGTCTCTGCATGTGAGATGGTCTCCTGAATACAGCAAACTGATGGGTCTTGACTCTTTATCCAGTTTGCCAGTCTGTGTCTTTTAATTGGACCATTTAGTCCATTTACATTTAAGTTTAATATTGTTATGTGTGAACTTGATCCTGTCATTATGATATTAGCTGGTTATTTTGCTTGTTAGTTGATGCAGTTTCTTCCTAGCATCGATGGACTTTACATTTTGACATGTTTTTGCAATGACTGGTACCTGTTGTTCCTTTCCATGTTTAGTGTTTCCTTCAGGATCTCTTGTAGGGCACGCCTGGTGGAGACAAAATCTCTAAGCATCTGCTTGTGTATAAAGGATTTTATTTCTCCTTCACTTATGAAACTTAGTTTGGCTGGATATGAAATTCTGGGTTGAAAATTCTTTTCTTTAAGAATGTTGAATATTGGTCCCCACTCTCTTTGGGCTTGGAGAGTTTCTGCAGAGAGATCTGCTGTTAGTTTGATGGGCTTCCCTTTGTGTGTAACCCGACCTTTCTCTCTGGCTGCCCTTAAGATTTTTTCCTTCATTTCAACTTTGGTGAATCTGACAATTCTGTGTCTTGGAATTGCTCTTCTCGAGGAGTATCTTTGTGGCATTCTCTGTATTTCCTGAATTTGGATGTTGGCCTGCCTTACTAGGTTGGTGAAGTTCTCCTGGATTATATCCTGCAGAGTGTTTACCAACTTGGTTCCATTTTCCCTATCACTTTCAGGCACACCAATCAGACATAGATTTGGTCTTTTCACATAATCCCATGTTTCTTGGAGTCTTTGTTCATTTATTTTTACTCTTTTTTCTCCACACTTCTCTTCTTGCTTCATTTCATTCATTTGATCTTCAATCGCTGATCCTCTTTCTTCCAGTTGATCAAGTCAGTTACCGAAGCTTGTGCATTTGTCATGTAGTTCTTGTGTTATGGTGTTCATCTCTATCAGTTCTTTTAAGGTCTTCTCTGCATTGATTATTTTAGTTATCCATTCATCCATTCTTTTTTCAAGTTTTTTAGTTTATTTGAGGTGGTTGTGTAGTTCCTCCTTCAGCTCTGAGAAGTTTGATCAGCTGAAGCCTTCTTCTCTCAACTCGTCAAAGTCATTCTCCATCCAGCTTTTTTCCATTGCTGGCGATGAGGTGTGTTCCTTTAGAGGGGGAGATGCACTCTGATTTTTTGAATTTCCAACTTTTCTGCATTGCTTTTTCCCCATCTTTGTGGTTTTATCTGCCTCTGGTCTTTGATTTTGGTGACGTATTGATGGGGTTTTGGTGTGGGTGTCCTTTCTGTTTGTAGTTTTCCTTCTAACAGTCAGGACCCTGAGCTGTAGGTCTGTTGGAGTTTGCTTGAGGTCCACTGCAGACCCTGTTTGCCTGGGTATCAGCAGCAGAGGCTGCTGAAGATAGAATATTGCTGAACAGTGAGTGTTGCTGTCTGATTCTTGCTCTGGAAGTTTCATCTCAGGGGTGTACCCTGCTGTGTGAGGTGTGTGGTGTTGGTCTGCACCTAGTAGGGGATGTCTCCCAGTTAGGCTACTCAGGGGTCAGGGACCCACTTGAATAGGCAGTCTGTCCATTCTCAGATCTCAATCTCCGTGCTGGGAGATCCACTGCTCTCTTCAATTGTCAGACAGGGGAATTTACCTCTGCCGAGGTTTCTGCTGCTTTTTGTTTAGCTATGCCCTGTCCCCAGAGGAAGAGTCTACAGAGGCAGGGCAGCCTCCTTGAGCTGTGGTGGGCTCCACCCAGTTCGAGCTTCCCTGCAGCTTTGTTTACCTACTTAAGCCTCAGCAATGGAGGGCGCCCCTCCCCCAGCCTTGCTGCCACCTTGCAGTTAGATCTCAGACTGCTGTGCTAGCAATGAGGGAGGCTCCCTGGGCATGGCTCCCTCTGGGCCAGGTGTGGGATATAATCTCCTGGTGTGCCATTTGCTAAGACCCTTGGTAAAGCACAGTATTAGGGTGGGAGTTACCTGATTTTCCAGGTGCTGTGTATCTCAATTTCCTTTGACTAGGAAAAATAATTCCCTTCCTCCTTGGAATTCCCAGGTGAGTCGATGCCTCACCCTGCTTTAGCTCTTGCTGGTTTGGCTGCACCCATGGACCAGTGCCAACTGTCTGACACACCCCAGTGAGATGAACCCAGTACTTCAGTTGAAAATGCAGAAATCACCCATCTTCTGTGTTGTTCATTCTGGGAGCTGGAGGCTGGAGCTGTTCCTATTCAGCCATCTTGGGTGCACCCCCTTTTTTGTCATTTATTATTAGTTTATAAAAATAAAATATTATAAAAATTAGTTTATAAAAAGTAATTTTTGTGTGGTGGTCCTACATCCAGGAGCCCTGCTAAACTCATTTACTAGTTCTAAAAGTTTTCTTTTTTAAATAGTTTTTAAGCCTGGGCAAAATAGTGAGAACCTGTCTTCACAAAAAGTAAAACAATTAGCCAGATGTGGTGGTGCATGCCTGTAGTCCCAGCTGTTCAGGAGTCTGAGACAGAGAAGTGCTTGAGCCCAGCAGTTTGAGGCAGCAATGACCTGTGACTGTACCACTGTTCTCCAGCTCAGGCAACAGGGCAAGACCCTGACTCAAAGAAAAGAAAGTGTCTTTAATTATTTTCTATGTAAAGATTTATGCCTTCTGTGAGTAGAAGCAGTTTTATTTCCTTTTTTGAACTGCATAATTTCTATTTTTTTTTTTCCCATTTCACCAGTTAGGCCATCCAGTGACGTTGAATAGGATTGGTACATGTGAATATCCTTATCTTTTCCCAGTCTTGGAGATAATAATATTTAGTTTTCCTCTGTTAATTATGATGTCTCTGATGTATGTTCAATTGGTGCTTGAAAGCAGTATAAATTATATTGTTTGGTGGAGATTTTTATTCATGTACATTAGGTCAAAGTGGTTAATTATGTTGTTCAATTCTTCTGTTTACTCAACTGATTTTTTTGTTCTATTGACTCCAGAGAGGAATGCCAACATTTCCAAATACATCTGTGGATTTTTCTATTTATCCTTTGAGGTATATTTATCTTTGTTGTGTCTGTGTAGAAAAGCTTTATATTGATGAATACACATTTAGAATTATTAGGTGCTCTAATAATTCATGGTGAATTTACCTAATTTATCCACTGTCTCTTGATCATTATAATATTAAAAATATTCCTAGATATTCTTGGTGAATTAACCCACTTATCTGAGTAAATGTTCATTGTTCTAAAGTCTACTTTGACTGAATTTCATGTAGACTCTCTAGCTTTCGACTAGTGTTTGCATAGCATATATGTATATATAGCCATCCATTAAATTTTAACCTATCCATGTTTCTATAGTTTGAATATTTGTTCCCTCTAAAACTCATATTGAAATTTAATTTTCAGTGTGGCAGTATTGAGAGGTGGGGCCTTTAAGAGGTGATTGAATAATGAGGTCTCTGCCTTCATGAATGGATTAATACATTTATGACTTAATGGAGTAATTGTTTAAAGAGTTGTTATTGGTAGGTAACTAGTTACTTTATAAGAGGAAGAGTGACCTGAGCTAATGTGCTTAGCCCCCCTACCATGTAATGCCCTGTGCTGCCCCAGTACTCTGCAGAGAGTCATCACCAGCAAGAAGGCTCTCACATGATGTGGTCCCTTGACCTTGAGCTTCTTAGCCTCCACAACTGTGAGAAATAAATTGTTTTTCTTTATAAATTATCCAGGTTTGGGTATTCTGTTATAAGAAACAGAAAGCAGACTAACACACATGTTTTTCCATTTAAAGCAAATTTCTTGTGAACAGTATATAGTTAGGTCTTCTTTTCTTAACCAATATGACAGTCTCTGTCTTTTTGTTGTGGAATTTAGACCATTTACACTTAAAACAATCATTGATGGGGCTGGATTTAAATCCACCATCTTGCTAGTTTTTCTCTATTTGTTCCATGTGTTCATTCTTCCATTTTAACTTTTTTGTCTGATTGTGGCTTATGTGTATTTTATAATTTGACTTTCTACCCTTATGTTATTAATAATCCTTGAAAAATACTTTTAGTGCTATTCTAGCATTTGCATTATACTTCTTCAATTTATTACAGTGTGTGGAAAAGATTAATCTTGCCTAAATAAAGGTTTTACCCTTTCCCCATGGCTTCTGGAAGGTAACATCAAAATCCCTGGAATGTCCTGCTTAATAAGAGTGTCTTTATTTACATGAGGTCCTTGGTTCATTCTAGGTAGCCTATTCTAACCACGTGATCTATGGTGAGGTCCTTGGGCCAGACAGTTATCAGTTTAACCTCTGGAGAAACTGGAAACTAAGGTCAGCTACATGGTTGATCAGCCATATCTCTGAAATCAACCCCCAATAAAAACACTAGACACTGAGTGTTTAGATGAGCTCTTTCATCTCTATATATTGCCACACATCATTGCTGGGAGAGATAGGCACTATCTGCACAACTACACAGGGAAAAGACAACTGGTATCTCATACTTGTTGAGTCCTGGACCGTCTCTGGTATGCCTCTTTCATTACCTGCTATGAATCAGTATTCTTTTACTCTAATAAACTGTAGCCAGGAGTATAATTTTTTTTGTGAATTCTGTGAGTTTTAGCAAGTTATTGAGCCTGAAGGTGATCTAGGAGACTCTCAAACTTTGGCACACTCTACCTTCAAATAATATAATATTTCAAATGATGTGTAAGAACCTTACAATTTCCTAACAATTTTCCTCTTAAATCGAATGTGATATTATCACACATTTTACTTTTATGTATGTCATAACTCCCAATATGCATTGTTATTACTTTGTAAAATCCATAATATATAAGACAATTTTAAAAACAATTTAAGTATTATATATTTATCTCTGATATTGCCATTTTTGGAAAACTTTTTTTTAATAGATTAACATTTCTGTCTGATATAATATTTTATTGGTTGAAGTACTTCAACTATTATTTCTTATGTCATATGTCTCTGGTCATGCATTCTCTCATCATTTGTTTGTAAAAAGGCCTTTTAAAATATTTTTTACAGGGTATATAATGATTGATTTACAGTTAATTTTTTTTTTAATAATACTTTAGGAATGTCAATTCACTGTTTCCTGGTTTTCACAGTTTCCGGTGAAAAGTATACTGAAATTCTTATCTTTCTTCTTCTGTATGTAATATATCTTTTAAAAAATATTTAGCTTTTAAAAAAACTCTTAAGTTGCAGTAGTTTAATAAAATATTTCTATGTGTTTTATTTTCTTCTTTAAAAATTTATTCATGTGTTTAGAGTTTTCTGATCTTCTTGGGACTGAGTTTTAGTAACTATTGTTAATTTTTTTTTTTAAATGCTTGGCTCTTGTATTTTAAAATAATATTTCTTCAACATTACTTTTGAGGTCTCCAATTACATAGATATTAGAATCTTTGTCATTAATTAATGGTTCATAGAGATTCTATCCTGACTCTCAAACTCAACTAATTTTTCTCTTTGTGTTTTAGTTTTGAAAATGTATATTGGTCTATTTTCAAATCCAGTGATAATTCACTTGACTGTGTTCATCAATGGCATTAATTATCTCTGTTAATATTATTTTCTTTTTGATTTATAGCATTTCCATCTTACTCTTTCTTACAATTTTCCTCTCTCATCTGAAATTCATCCTCTACTTAAGTATGTTTCATATTATTAAGTGTTATCCTTTACATATTTTTTATAGTTTTATTGGAAGTCACTGTCTGATAGTTACAATCTCTGGGGTATCTCTGGATCTGGTTCTTTTTTTTTGCTTTTTCTCTTGACAATGGGTTGTATTTTTGCAATATTTTTTTCAGCTTAGAGTTTTGGATTGAAGAGTAGAGAACAGTAGAGATTCAGTTCAATAATATTCACATCTGGTAATAGGCAAACCTCTATATCATTGTAAAAATACTCAGGCATTAAGCTCCTGAATTTTTTTTTGAGAAGGAGTCTCGCTCTGTCACCCAGGCTGGAGTGCTGTGGCCGGATCTCAGCTCACTGCAAGCTCTGCCTCCCGAGTTCATGCCATTCTCCTGCCTCAGCCTCCCGGGTAGCTGGGACTACAGGCGCCGCCACCTCGCCTGGCTAGTTTTTTGTAGTTTTTAGTAGAGACGGGGTTTCACCGTGTTAGCCAGGATGGTCTCGATCTCCTGACCTCGTGATCCGCCCGTCTCGGCCTCCCAAAGTGCTGGGATTACAGGCTTGAGCCACCGTGCCCGGCCTAGGCTCCTGAATTTGGGTTTATGTATGTTATGACTATCTTTAGTCCATTAAAGAGCTGAAAAATTTTCTAGAGCTGTGTCAATCACTTAAAGAAGAATTAACAGCATTTCTTCACAAACTGTTAACAAAAAATAGAAAATGAAGGATACTTGCAATCCATTCCCCGATAATAAAACAGTGTCAAGATAGGAAAGAAAGTACAGACCAACATCTCTTATGGATATAGATGCAAAGATTCTCAACAATGTAGTAGCAAATCGAATCAAGCAACAGATAAAACTTATATACCATGACTGAGATTTATCCAAGAAATGCAAGGTTGATTTAATATTTGAAAATTGATAAATGTAATATACCATAGTAATAGAATAAAAAACAAAACCCACATTCTAATCTCAATAATTCAGAGATGAATTTGCTAAAATTCAGTGACCTTTTGTTATAAAAACACTCAACACAGTATTCCTTAACCTGATAAAAGGCATCTATGAAAAACTCACAGCTAGACTTATAGTTAATGATAAAAGACTAGATATTTTACCCCCAACATCAGAAACAAGACAAAGATGTCTATTCTCATCACATATATTTAACACTGTAATGGAGATTTTATACAGGGCATACATAATAAACACCAATAAAAGACCTTCATATTGGAAATAAATATAAAGCTATCTCTATTCACAGACAACATGTCTTGTATATAGAATATTCTGAGGAATCCACCACAAATCTTTCAGAACTGATAAACAAACTCAGAAATGTTGCAAGACATAAGATTAATATACAATATTCAGTTCTGTATTTATACACATGCAATGAACAAAATGAAAATAAAATGAGCAAAATAATTATAATAGTCTAAAAAGAATAAAAATACTCAGGAATAATTTTTACAAAATTAGTGTAAAACATATAACTGAAGTACAAAACTTTGTTGAAAGAAATGAAATAATATCTAAATAAATAAATAAATTACGTGCTCTCAGATGGGGAGACAGTATTGTTAAGACAGCAAGAATACCCAAAGTGGTCTAGAGATTTAACACAGTATCTTTTAGAATTTCAGATGGCAGCCAGCGCAATGACTCATGCCTGTAATCCCAGCACTTTGGGAGGCCAAGGTGGCCAGATCACCTGAGGTCAGGAGTTTGAGACCAGCCTGACCAACATGGAGAAACCCCGTCTCTACTAAAAATACAAAATTAGCCAGGCGTGGTGGCACATGCCTGTAATCCCAGCTACACAGGAGACTGAGGCAGGAAAATCACTTGAACCCAGGAGGCAGAGGTTGTGGTGAGTGGAGATCATGCCACTGCATTCCAGCCTGGGTGACAGAGCGAGACTCCATCTCAAGAAAAAAAAAAAAAAAAAAAAAAAAAGGAAAGGAAAAGAAAAATAATTCCAGATGGCTTCTTTGTAGAAATTGACAGGTGGATCCTAAAACCTGTAGGGAAATGCAAGGACTCAGCATAGCTAAGACAATTTTGAAAAGAAAATCAAAAAAACAAAAACAAATTTTCAGGACTCAAACTTCTACATTTTGTAACTTACTAGAAAGCTATGTATCTGTCTATCTATCTATTGGGGGAACCTGCCCCCAATATTTCAATGTAGGTTCTTTCTATTTTCTGTAAGTGTTTTGGCTGGCTGAGAAATAAAGAGAAAGAGTACAAAGAAAGGAATTTTACAGCTGGGTCACTGGGAGTGACGTCACATATTGGTAGGACCATGATGCCCACCTGAGGCTCAAACCAGCAAGTTTTTTATTAAGGGTTTCAAAAGGGGAGGGGGTGAAAACAGGGAGTAGGTACAAAGAGCACATGCTTCAAAGGGCAAAAGGCAGAACAAAGATCACATGCTTCTGAGGCAACAGGACAAAGGCAAAGCAGACCTACTGATAAGGGTCTATGTTCAGCTGTGCATGTATTGTCTTGATAAACATCTTAAACAACAGAAAACAGGGTTTGAGAGCAGAGAACTGGTCTGACCACAGATTCACCAGGGTGGAGTTTTTCCCCACCCTAACAAGCCTGAAGGTACTGCAGGAGACCAGGGGGTATCTCAGTTCTTATCTCAACTGCATAAGACAGACATTCTCAGAGCGGCTGATTATAGACCTCCCCCCAGGAATGCATTCCTTTCCCAGGGTATTAATATTAATATTCCTTGCTAGGAAAAGAATTTAGCGATATCTCTCCTACTTGCATGTCCATTTATAGGCTCTCTGCAAGAAGAAAAATATGGCTTTTTCTGCCCGATCCTGCAGGCAGTCAGACCTTATAGTTGTCTTCCCTTGTTCCCTAAAAATCACCATTATTCTGTTCTTTTTCAAGGTGCACTGATTTCATATTGTTTAAACACACATGTTTTACAATAAATTTTACAGTTAACACAGTTATCAAAGTGGTCCTGAGATGACATATATCCTCAGCTTATGAAGATAACAGGATTAAGAGATTAAAGTAAAGACAAGCATAAGAAATTATAAAAGTATTAACTGGGAACTGATACATGTCCATGAAATCTTCACAATTTATGTTCCTCTGCCGCAGCTCCAGCCAGTCCCTCCGTTTGGGGTCCCTGACTTCCCGCAACAGCTATTATGTAGCTTTAGACAGTGCTATCATTTAGCTCTAGACAGTGTGATACCAGTATATAAGTAAATTTTAAACTATGATTGAGGGAATAAAATTGACAGCTCAGAAATAAACCTATCAATTTATGGTCAATTGATTTTTTAAAATTGATGGTAAATAATTTAATGTGGAGAAGAAAACTTTTTCTTTTTTTTTAGACATATTTATTTAATTTTTAATGTTTGACCATAAGGTAAGATTTTTTAATTTTTTTTTTTTATACTTTAAGTTCTAGTGTACATGTGCACAACATGCAGGTTTGTTACATATGTATACATGTGCCATGTTGGTGTGCTGCACCCATTAACTTGTCATTTACATTAGGTATATCTCCTAATGCTATCCCTCCCCCCATCCCCTCCCCACAATAGGCCCCGGTGTGTGATATTCCCCTTCCTGTGTCCAAGTGATCTCATGGTTCAGTTCCCACCTATGAGTGAGAACATGCAGTGTTTGGTTTTCTGTTCTTATGATAGTTTGCTGAGAATGCTGGTTTCTAGCTGCATCCATGTCCCTACAAAGGACATGAACTCATCCTGTTTTGTGGCTGCATAGTATTCCATGGTGTATATGTGCCACAATTTGTTAATCCAGTCTGTCACTGATGGACATTTGGGTTGATTCCAAGTCTTTGCTATTGTGAATAGAGCTGCAATAAACATACGTGTGCATGTGTCTTTATAGCAGCATGATTTATAATCTTTTGGGTATATACCCAGTAATGGGATGGCTGGGTCAAATGGTATTTCTAGTTCTAGATCCTTGAGGAATCACCACAGTGTTTTCCACGATGGGAAATTAATAGCACTAAATACCCACAAGAGAAAGCAGGAAAGATCTAAAATGGACACCCTAACATCACAATTAAAAGAACTAGAGAAGCAAGAGCAAACACATTCAAAAGCTAGCAGAAGGCAAGAAATAAGTAAGATCAGAGCACAACTGAAGGAGATAGAGACACAAAAAACCCTCCAAAAAATCAATGAATCCAGGAGCTGCTTTTTGAAAAGATCAAGAAAATTGATAGACTGCTAGAAAGACTAATAAAGAAGAAAAGAGAGAAGAATCAAATAGATGCAATGAAAAAAGAAAACTTTTTCAAAAAATAGAGCCGGGAAAGCTGGATATTCAAATGCTAAATAAAGGGCAAGGGGAATTGGAGCTCTTCCTCACACCACACACAAGATTTAACTCAAATGAATCAAAGAGCTCAATCTAAGAGCAAAACTATAACATATAGAAGAAAATATACAAAAAATCTTCATGACATTGGATAGTTCATATATATCATCTTGGATATAACATGACATTGGACATTGGTTTCATAGATATGTTATCAAAAGCACAATCACCAAAAGAAAAAAATGTATGCATTGGTCTTCATCATAATAAAAACTGAGCCTCAGAGGATACCATTAGTAAAATAAAAAGATGACTCACAGAATGGGAGAAGGCATACACAAATTGTATATCTACCATGGGTCTTGTATAAATAATATATAAAATACTCTTATGACTCAATAATAAAAAGCCCAATTTAAAATGGGCATAGTATCGATAGAGACATTTTCCCATTAAAGATAAATAAATGGACGATAAA
Source organism: Piliocolobus tephrosceles (assembly GCF_002776525.5). Lineage (NCBI taxonomy): Eukaryota > Metazoa > Chordata > Mammalia > Primates > Cercopithecidae > Piliocolobus > Piliocolobus tephrosceles. The sequence continues at coordinate 33,430,932 of NC_045440.1, read as the reverse complement.
TGTACGAAATGATGTCAACATCATTAGTCATTAGGGAAATGCAAATGAAAAACACAATGAATAGCCATTTCTCATCCACTATGATGGCTGTAATAAAAAATACAGATAACCAAGTGTTGTCAAGGTTGTGGATAAATCTGAATGGTCATACACTGCTGGTGGAAATGACAATAATGTAGCCACTTTGGAAAACCATGTGGCAGTTCTTCAAAAAGTTAATCATCAAGTTACCATTTGATCTAGCAATTTCAATCCTAAATATACCCCCCAACGAAAGAAAACATGTCCACACAAAAGGTTTTACATAAATATTCATAGCATCTTATTCATAATAGCCTAACAGTGGAAACAACTCTCCTGTCCACTAACAAATGAATAAATAAACAAAATGTGGTATATTATTGGTTCTAAATAGTAATGTAATATTTATACATGCTACAATAGGTATGAATCTTGAAACAATATCTTAAGTGAAATAAATCAGTCATAAAAGGCCACATACTGTATAATTCTATTTATATGAAATGTCCAGTATATGCAAATCTGTAGAGACAGAAAGTAAATTAATGGTTGTGAAGAGATGGGTGGGAGAGGGAAAGAGAAGTAAAAGGATTGGAGGTAATAGCTAAATGGTACACAGGTTCTTTGTGGGGGTGGATAAAAAGATTCTAAAATTGGTTGTGATGATGGTTAATGCAATTCTGTGAATGGATTACAATCATTGGATGGCGAACTTTAAATTGGTGAATTATATGTTGTGTGAATTGTTACCAGCTGATTAAAGCTGTTACCCTCCCCCAACTACAACAACAAAAATCCTCCAGTGTTAATCACCTGTTGCCTTGTGCTTAGGGAGGGTGCTATGGTACCAGAGGGGTTTTCTTTTATTTATGTATTTATGTATTTATTTATGTATTTATTTATTTATTTATTTATTTATTTATTTATTTATTTATTTAT
>NC_045440.1:33385563-33429962 GCF_002776525.5 Piliocolobus tephrosceles | reverse complement strand
TATTTATTTATTTATTTATTTATTTATTTATTTATTTATTTATTTATTATTTTAAGGCAAGGCTCATTCTGTTGACCAGGCTTCAGTGCAATGGTGCAATCTTGGCTCACTGCAACCTCCACCTCCTGGGCTCAAGAAATTCTCACACATCAGCCCCCCGAGTAGGAGTAGCTGGGACCACCGGTATGTACCACCATGCCTGGTTCATTTTGCATTTTTTCTAGAGACAAGGTTTCCCCATGTTGCCCAGGCTGGTCTCAAACTTCTGGCCTCAAGCAATCTGCCCTCTTCAGCTTCCCAAAATGCTGGGATTATAGCCCTGAGCCACTGCACCCGGCTCAGAGGGCTTTTCTTAGTGGCTGTGCTCCATTTGTCCCTGTCTACATGTGCACAGAGCTTGTAGATCTTCAAGCTCTTTCCTTTTTCCCATGGTAACTATTGTCCTTCTTATTCAGTACCTTGCCAGGGTGGTGGTGGTGACTTTGGTCCAGTCTCAGTATGAGTCAGGCCCTGTGTGTCTGAGCATTGAGGGTAAGGCTCTCTTAGCCTTCCTGTCTCTTCTCTCCACTGCAGCCAAGTTCTTTGTATTTGTAGAAAAATCTCCTGTAGAGAGATTTGCTGGTACATCACTTAATGGTCAGTAACCTTGAGTGGCATTGATATAGGGTTTAAGACACTGTTTCTGCTTTTGTTTTTGACTTCTCCACCAGTATCAAAGTGTTATTTTCTTTTGTTTTTCCTTTTATCTTCCCACCAGCCATCATGGGTCCTTGCATGTGCTCTTAAGGTAGTGGCATTTGTTGCCCCTCGTTAGAGCCTTAAAGATTTAGTTTCAAATGAGATAGTATCTAGGGGATTGAGGGCAGTGAGGCTCTGAGCCTTTTCCACAGGAGCACCGCATCCCCTCTAGCCCATCTGCACTAATTAGCAGATACATATGTGTGTGGGATCCCTCTGCTCCCCTGTCCTTACACTAATATTTCTTTTGACCACCTGAAGAGATTCCATGGAAAAGAGCCTGCAAATGAATGCAGTCACCTCTTGTGTCAGTGGCCTTCATTTGTTCTATATTGTTGTGTTATCCTACGACACTGTCTTCAGCAATCTATTACAATTTTGGTTGATGTCTTTTCACCTGCTTATATGGTCACCCTAGTCCTGTGCTCTGCCACAAAAGTCAGTCTACTTGCTTCATCTCTCTTGGGAGGGGCTTGCCCATCTTTGATTATTCAAACTATTCTGATGAGTTCAAGAGAAGTTATGATTTATTTAGTTGATCCAGATTTTTCTTATTGTTAGTGTGGGAAAAATGCTTTTTCAAGCTTCATAATTCCTACTGGAAGTAAACTCATTTCCATTATTTTACCATTATAAATAATGCTGCAGCAGTCATCTATGTACATACATTCACATTCACTGAAGATTTTTTCAATAGGAAATACTATTAAAAGTAGAAATTTTGTGTTTTTAATTTTTAATTTTAAGTATTTTTAATTTAATTGCTCTTGACATATTTCTTCCCATATTCTACAAAGATGATAACAATTGACATTTCCATTGCATATCTCTGCCAACAATAAAAACAATGCTTTTAAACATTTTTGCTAATTTTAGTGGTAAAAAGTTATACTTTATGGTTACTTTGAGGTAAATTCCATAATTACTATTAATTTTGTCACTAGAATTTCCTATTCAGTGAATTGTTTTTTGCTATTTTTTATGGAGTTTTTTGTATTTTTCCGTGTCTTTTAAGAATCCTTGTGTCTTTACGAATATAAGCATTTATAATAGTTTGTCATCTACATTATTTTTTCAAAGCCAATCATTTGCCTATTGATTTTTTATTTTAGATTTTCGCACATAAAATTACATATTTATGTATTCAAATATTTATTTATGTATTTATTTGATTATATAAATATGTACATTTTATATAGGTTTCTTCTCTTGGTTAGAATTCTCTCCCCTTCCTTAGATTCTAAACATGAAATCTCCTAGTTTTTCTGTTAAAGGTTTCAATTGTTTCATTTAAAAAATTAAGAGTATAATCCATTTGTAATTAATTTTTGTGTATGGTGTGATAAAGGGATATAATTTTTGTTTTCCCTTAATGCACAGCTGTTTTCCTTGCATCTTTTATTAAATAATCTTTCCTCACTGAATCCAAATGTTATTGTTATATATTAAATTATTGTTTTTTCTTGGGTCTATTTTGGGATGTTCTATCTGGTTTCAATAATCTATATGTCCATTCTTATGTACTATCACATTGATTATATCATAGTGGAGTTTTAGCTATTCTGATATCTGTTAATGCAAATCCTAGATCACTTTTATTCATGTTCTTCTCTTTCATGATTGTCTTGATTATTATTAAGCATTTATTACTTAACATAAACTTTCTGATAATTTTATACAATATCAAGTTAGATGATTTTAATTTACATATTAGGTTTTGATAAATTTTCTACAATGAATATGACTTTGTTATCCAAACTAGGAAGAGCTACATTATATTTTTTAAAAAAGAAAAATAAGGAGAAGAATATTGAGGATGAGGTTTCTCACATCTACTCTAAGCTATACAAAAGCTAGATTAGATGTTGTAGGATACAAGCTTTGTGGCACAAAAAGAGAAAAATGAATAAGTGGTGCTGGCTTCTGAAAGTTATGAGCACCAAGCTGTGCACCCTAGGTGGCAGACGATATCACACTCACACCCTGTGGAACATTTTTCCAATATGAAAGGAGAAATGAAATATGAAAGGAGAAATCCATGCAAAGTTTTCATGAATGTGGCTAAATATTGAAGCTTGACTTGTGTGCCTAGGGCTTTGGTTTCCCCAGTTAAGTTTTAAGGAACACTAGCATAATTCTTGACACCTTCAGGTGTTCCTTGCTCAAGTGTGTCTGTTTTGGGGGTGGGGTGGAAGAGGAGATGCAGCTTTTAAATTTTGTTAAAAGCTCAGAAGAAAGATGGACCTGTAACTTTATTTCACTCAAAATTTCTCAAATTTAACGTAATGTGGAATCTAAGCCATATATTTAACTTTTAATGGAATCCACACAATATACTATGAAAAGATACTGTGAAATATGTTAGTCTAGAGAGAGAGTAAGAGAGAGAGAGAGAGGTATCAAATGGGCTCACAAGGCAATTAAGATACTAAGAAAGTGGAGTGTGTCACTGGAGTGAATTTATGTTTATTTAAATTACTCTGGCCGAAGTAGAAAAATTTTTACAAAAATCTTGAAAACATAAAATCTATCTGAATTCTTGCTGGATACACATGTTTGGCTGGCCATAGATTATGCCTTGATTCTGGAAAGAAGGAGGAAAAATTTATGAGTGGTATAGTTAAAATTCCCAGTGCCCTTTCTAATAATGTCCTGATTAAGTCATCATTCTTTTTTTTTATGTCTTGCATATTATTTGGCTTTGAGGCTGACAGTTGGAGTTTGGATCACTTAAAAACAAATCCTTTCCATGCTTTTCCCTCTTGTCAAGTCTTATTCTTTGCGGGAAAGGTGAGCAGCAGCCTCTGAAAAAAGAAAATGTTCTGCCTCATTTTCCTGAAGCAATTTCTAGTTAACTCTCTGCCTTTAGCAGAGGTAGGAGTATACTTGAGGTGAAAAACTGTAACCATAACTACCCAGCTTCATCTTATGTAACATTGCCATTTCCATAGGTATGTATAGCAGTTTTGAGAAAAGAAAGCACTTGTACAACTACTTTATATTTGCATTTTAAAAAAGTGCATAGATTATGTTTACAAATGCTATATATGTACACACATATAAACTGATTATTTAGCATTTATTCTAGTTTGAATTCTGGGGAGCTAAAACAGTCAGGTATTACGTGTAACAGCTGTGATGTACGGTAACTCATTGGGTTTGGGAGGTAGAAACTGGGGTAAATTAGGTTGTGCTGAGGAGCTACACTACTGAATCTCTAAGGTTTTGTCAGCCTCAAAGATTTTTATGTTCTACAGAAGGAAAAGAAAATGATTTCTTAAGGAAAGACAATAGCTTCTACATATAAGAAGTAGAGGCATAGCAGAATTAGGACTGGAACTCTGGAATTCTATTCTTAGTATGTGCTTGCTTCATTAAAGCACACTTTTTCATTTAATTTCTTACTTTGTGCCCTGTGTTTTGAAGACTCGGTAAACAAGAGAATTTATTGTTTTAAGATATCTGAATTCAGATGGAATGAGTAGTTTGCTAGTGAACAAAGGCTTCTGCACCAGCAGAGACACTGACACTGCCAAGTAAACATTGAGTATGGATGGTCAGACACCATTCTAGGTGTTTGATGACATAGCACATAACATGATTTGGGTACAGAGCAAAGGGCACAGTGATAAAGTATTACATGCCCATAAGAAGTATAATATGGAAAATGATCACATCTTTTCATTGGAGATTATTATAAAAAGTACTTTCAAGTCTCGGGCAAATAACTGACCCTGTTCTTTTAGAGATGATGATAAATATAGATGTTCTGTTCCTATCACTGATGATCCAATCCCTAGACACTTTTCAAAAGTACTGTGTGACAAACAGGATGTTATAGGCCACTGTGCCTTCTAGTGATGTGTGGAAAATTTGATAAAATGCACCAAATGTTCTGAAGACAAAAAGTAGCACGTACCATAACTGATGAGTGATGATCCTAATGGTATGGAATGGCCACAGGAACAAGCTGCTTCCTCCTTTCAAAAAGGGTAATATTGCTATTTCTTTATAAAGGACTTTAAATTGCCTCACATAAACCTGGTTCTCATAAGGTTGAAGATTTTCTAGACTCAATGCACCATCCACAGAACATTTAGTCCACTCCCTTCCTCTTTTAAGTTAAAGGAAGCATGTTTTCTTTGTAAGCTGTGCCAGGAAAATGTCTCATCTCACCCAGATATTATTTTAGTGTATTAGGAAACTTAACTTCGTCCTTTGCTCACCTTCAGATTCATGGGTGTTGGTTAACTACTTTCATGAAAGAACAATATAGGCACAAAATGAGATGGAATAGAATAATCAACATTTTAATGTTACATTTGCCAGTGATCCTACTGGTTAAATGACCATGTATTTTGTCTGTGTGGGGTTTGAAGGGTTATACAAGTAGGAGTTAATTTGGTGAATCTAGTTATGTATTGTGCCTATGTATGTAAATACTTTTCTGTTCTGCTTGATAATGCAAGCAGTTGGCCATTCAGTGTGACTCATCAGGCTTTTAAAATTCGGGGTGAAAAGCATTAGTAAAATTGCTATGAAAAATGATTCAGCTTGCACAGCTGGATCACCTTCCAAAATGCTGTTCTCAAGCACATTTGTTCAGTAGGAAACTGTTGTGATCTGGTGCCTAACTTACCTCCCACCTCCTTAGATTTAGAGACCCAAGGCAATACTCACTTCCCTTGGAAAAATCCTGTGTTATGCTGGGTAAAGAGTAGATCAGAGAAGATGCTGCAGGTGTTCACAGCTAACAGAGTCAATGCCTAATAGGCTTAAAAATTCCAGAAGAGAGGAAGAATGCCATTAAAAATAAATTTTGCCTGGGTGTGATGGCTCATGCCTACAGTCCCAGCACTTTGGGGAGCCAAGGATCACTTGAGCCCAGGAATTTAAGACTAACCTGGGCAACACAGTGATGCCCCCATCTCTACAAAATTTAAGATAAAATTAGCCAGGCATGGTAAGGCACACCTGTAGTCCTAGCTACTCGGGTGGCTGTGGTGAGAGGATCACTTGAACCTGTGAGGTCAAGGCTGCAGTAAGCCATGATCATGCCACTGCACTTCAGCCTGAGTGACAGAGTGAGACCGTGTCTCAAGAAAATAAAAATAAGTGCAAAAATAATAAATTTCATGTATTATAATAAAGTTTGATCAACAAAATTAGCAAACCTACAATGAATATAAAATATTTTATTTGATTATAGATCTGCACACAAGATCGGGGTACTATGAAAAAATTAGTTCTACCTCTTAATTTAAATAAGTTTCTCTCTCTTGATGCTCACTAGCTCACTTTGATTTGCTGCTCCAGTTGGCAAGATTCTAAAAAGACAGAAAATGCCCATTTTTTTTTTTTTTTTCCAGAGTCTTACTCTGTCGCCGAGGCTGGAGTGCAGTGGCATGATCACGGCTCACTGCAACCCTGCTTCCTGGGTTTAAGTGATTTTCCTGCCTCAGTATCCCCAAGTAGCTGGGACTAGCAGACACACCATCATGCCTGGCTAATTTTTGTATTTTTAGTAGAGATGGGATCTCACCATTTTGGCCAGGCTGATCTCAAACTCCTGACCTCAAATGATCCGCCCACCTCGACCTCCCAAAGTTCTGGGGTTACATAGGCTTGAGCCATCACAGCTGCCAACACCTTTTTTTTTTAAGTCTAATTTTTGGATCTGAAAGCATCTTCAAACAGGAAACACAGTTAGGCCAAGTGGCCACATTTAAACTCCATTCAGAGGCCCTAAAATGAAAAAGATAAAATATTTTAGAAGTACATATTGGATGCTACATGATTTTTTTCTGCTGCCTCATTTCAAAATAGTTCCATGTGTTGGCAAGTCCAGAGAAGAGAAACTGAAGTGTGCTCAGTTCAACCTCACATCTAGAAAATACTGAATCATGTTTGCAGATTTTAAGTTTTCTATTTTCTGGAAAACTTTTACAGAAAATGTTTTAAGGTTGTGTTTGAACATAGCCAAATAACAACGTGGTATTTAATAATTGTTCATAAAAACAAACTTTATTGCATATTTAGGATCACTAAATTGCCCAAATTCTCCATCCTTTAAGACGAGACACTTTCAGAGCTTGATGTCAACGAACAACACTTGTTGCCTTATAATTTGAATCTTCACCACATTTCACATTCCCCTTCCCTAATTTTTTCTGGGCCCTGAGAAAATACATAAATATAAAGAGAAGATTTAGAAAAAGTGAGAAAAAGATTTGGAGAAAAGGAGATGAAAAGTTGACAGGAAGAGAGAGAGACTGAATGTAGAAATGGATAATGACCAGGTCCTGTATAAAAATGTCCTGAAGCAACCTGATCAGGAAGTGAAACCTCCTTATCTTCAATGAACGGCCCAACAAGCCAGCATGCTGTGAGTAAGATTTGCAGGAAGCCAGATTGCTCTCTCTAGTAACAATCCAGGAAGCTGCACAGTAACTTCTGTAATAATTGACTCATGATGGCCAAGGTTTGATTAATAACTGACAGCTTCCCTACCTCTTGTCTCCAATTCCAACCTAGGGCCAACCAGGGAAAGCCAAATATGCATCCTTAACCAATGACATAGGATCCCCTGTTTCTTATAAGGCCACCCACAGCTCTCCCATGCCAACAGCCTCCAATCAGGGCTCATCTGAAGCCTTCCTACCCTCACCCATCATGAAGCTTCACCACTGCTTCATCTGCTTTGAGTGTCTTCTTAAACACAAGTGATGGTGGTTGACTCCTTTGATATAGTAAGCTCTGAAAAAATAGACTTTGCTTTTTTAATTGGGACTTCATTTATTCCTATTGGAGAAAAAAAGAAAGTAAAAGAAAGAGAAAAAGAAAAGCAGGCTTATAAAATAATGAAAAAGGAAATTATCATGTCTTGTCATTCCTCATATCACAATTGCCACAGACACACACTCAACCTCTCAGAAATGAGGGTTTATAGTGAGGTTACCAAGTTCAGCTTCCTTTTGTTATATCCTCTACCTAAGCTTCCTACTAATTTATGTAACAAAATCTTAAGAATTCATCATTTTTGGGGGGGCAGACAGGGTCCCACTGTATTGCCCAGGCTGAAGTGCAGTGGTGCAATAGTAGCTCACTGCAGCCTACCTCCTAGGCTCAAGTGATCCTACTGCCTCAGCTCCAGAACAGCTATGACTACAGGTACGTGCTATCACACGTGGCTAATTTTTAAATGTTTTTGTAGAGTTGGGGTTTCACTATATTGCCTAGGCTAGTCTTGAACTCCTAGGCCCAAACAATCCTCAAGCCTTGGCTTCCCAAAGTGCTGGAATTACAGGCATAAGCCATCATACCCAGCCTCATCATTCTTTTCTAAATAAATATTTACTCAGTATCTGCACAATGCTAGGATCTAGGGCTATGATGATATGGACCTGCCCTCAAGAAACTTAAATTCCAATGGAGAGACCAAAATTTAAATCAACAGTAAGTTGGCCAAGTGTGGTGGCATGCACATGTGGTCCCAACTATTCTGGAGGCTGAGGCAAGAAGATTGCTTGAGCCCAGGAGGCAGACTGCAGTGAGCTAAAATGGGAGAAAATATTTGCAAACTATGAATTTGGTAAAGGATCAATATCCAGAATCCATAAAAACTTAATTCAACAAGCAAAAAACAACCCTATTAAAGATTGGGCAAATGACATGAACAGACACTTCTCAGAGAAGACATGCCAGTGGCCAAAAAACATACAAAAAATGTTCAACATCATTAATCATGAGAGACATGCAAATCAAAGCCACAATGACACACCATCTCACATCAGTCAAAATCACTATTATTAAAAAGTAAAAAAAGAAAAACAAAAATCAACAGATGCTGGCTAGGCTTAGGAGAAAAGGGAAAACTTATACACTGTTGGGGGGAATTTAAATTAGTTCAGTCGTTGTGGAAAGTAGTGTGGAGACTTCTCAAAGAACTTAAAACAGAACTACCATTCAACCCAGCAATCCCATTTCTGGGTATATATCTAAAATAAAGTAGACCATTCTACCAAAAAGACACATTCACTCGTATGTTTATTGCAGCAGTATTTATCATAGCAAAGACATGGAATCAATCCCGGTGTTTATATATAAACATGGATTGGATAAAGAAAATGTGATACCTATATACCATGGAGCTGCAGTTATAAAATAGAATGGAATAATGTTCTTTGCAGCAACATGGATGCAGTGAAAGGTTATTATCCTAAGCAAATTAAAGCAGGAAAAACAAAACCAAACACTGTATGTTCTCACTTACAAGTGGAAGTGGGTCCTCATGGACATAAAGATGGGAGCAATAGACATTGAGGGCTACTAGAGGGCAGAGTGAAGGGGGCAAAGGATGAAAAACTAACTATTGGATACTCTGTTCACTTTCTGTGTGCTGGGATCCTTCATATCCCAAACTTCAGCATCCTGTGGTACACCCATATAACAAACCTGCACAAGTACCCCTTGAATGTAAAATAAAAGTTAAAATTATGAAAACAAACAAAGAACAGAGTTTCCTACAACCCGTCTGCTGCTTCTGTGCTTTTATTTCTGGAGTCTCAGTGCAAGTTTTTATGCGACAAGCGGAAGCTGCTCTGTGGTGGGCTCAACCATTGGCAGTTGCTACAGAGCCTTACAAAGACAGTTCCTTTTGAGTTCCCTGTTACTCATCAGACCTTTGCCTTCCCTTTAATGGTGACTTGGAATATCACCCATAGGCCTGTGCCTCCTCTATTTATAGTTCCAGTTACAAATTCTCACTGGACTATCCACTGCCTTTTAAGAGAAATAATAAACTTGGAGTAAACAAATCAGAGCTCTTGATAACCCCGCAAGCCTGTCCCATTCTGTGCTTTTTCTATTTTCCTGTTTCATAGGCAATGAAATCTAAGGATGTTGACATGTCCAAATTAGCTCTGCTGGTCATGGACCTAGTATTGGGAAAGGTAGGGTATGAACCAAAGCTATTCCAAGGCTAGATTCTTAACCACAGTGATCTACTACCCTTTTTTTCACTTTAAATTATATTAATTTGATTTTCTAAATAACTACATGAAGCAAAATTTTTAAAAAATATTTTTAATCTAAGAAAGATAGAGTGACTTGGCCAGTATCACAAGGCTATTAGTTTGTGGATCTGGAATTTGGGTTTGGGGTTGCCTGTATCTTGCTTGCATGAAGGTTATTTATGTGAGATTCCTTCTCTCCCAGAGATGCAAGTTCCTTGACGGTGACATCAATACTTCATTTGATTTATATATCCTCAGTCCCAGCATAATTTTTATGCATAGTAGATGTTTAATAAATATTTATTTTTAAAATACCTATTTTTAAAATAACGTTTATGGAAAACTTTCTTTTAAACTATGAGACATGGCTAAAGCTGAAAAACTTAGGACAACGAAATAACAACATTGTATCATATTCCAACACCTCATAAATATTCATGACATTTCATACTGCTATACAGAAATGAGCAAATAAATAAATTAATGGGGCACAAAATTTCATATAGTCCATACATATATTTTGCTCTCAAGGCAAAGGAGCAAAACTCTTCATTCCATAAGTATGGGCTGCACTAACGCAGTGACTTCCTTCCAAAGATTTTAGTATGGAAAGGGTGACAAAGAATTACTTTACAATAGAAAACCTGACAAACACTGCCACAGTCAGGTGATCGAGCTTGCAGTCAATAACAGTAAGTCATGTTGCTAGTATTACCCTTGATATGATGTGATCGAAATGTCAATGCACGTCTTTGGTCTTCTCCCAAGCCCATAATTCCATCAGAAATATGTGAGACAAATTCCAACTGAAAGACATTCTACAAAATACCTGGCCAATGCTCCTCAAAGTGGTTAAGATAATCAAAAACAACAACAAATCTAAAAATATGTGCCAGCCAAAAGAAGCTTCAGGAGACACAACTACTATATCCAGTGTGCTATCCTAGAAGGAATACTGGAACAAAAAAGAGATATTAGAAAAAACTGAGGAAATGTGAATGAAATATAGACTTGAGAATGTTCATTTAAATTAATATCAATTATTGATTTAGTATAATTTATATTAATATGTGTTTAGTAATATACATCAGTTTATTAATTGTGACAAATATAACCTACTAATGTAAGCTGTTAAAAATAGGGAAAACTGGGTGTGAGGTACATGAGAACTCATTATCCTATCTTTATAATTTTTCTGTAAATCGAAAACTACTATGTTTATGTTTTTAAAAAATGGCCTGAGGTTGTCATGCATCTAAATTGGTTTATTTTCATGATCAGTTTTTATACCGGATGTCTTGCTTCCCAAGACCAGAAGCCCCCTGTATTCTAATGCTGTCCTACCCACCACTCCTTGATTCTAGATGTCCAAAATATTCCGGTGTAGGAGGAGTGACAATGAAAGAAAAATGGTTGGCTTCTATGAAACTTAGCCCTTGAGAAGACTTGAATGTTTTCATGTCTTTCCAACTCTAAGTCTAAATATATTCTTCAATTTCAATTGCACTTTATTACAGGGCTTGGAAAGGAGAATTGTAGGATATTGACCAAAGCATGGTAAAGTTAAGGAGTAGAAATGGTAACTAGAAATTAAAAGAGAAACCGTATGTATGTCTTTAAAGGTGAACATAAATTCTACCAGGCCCCCTTTTCTATTGGCGGTGCCCAGGTAAAGTCAGAGTTAGCACATCCTCAGATAGAATGGGAAGTCTGAAACATCATAAAATACTTCGCTTCCCTGACAGAGTGCTACCATTATTGGTCAGCCTGAAAATCACCTTCATGTGTTTACTGATGACACCTAGGTGAAATGAGAATGTCTGAAAACTGGGGCTGCACACGGTGACAGCTATGAAAAAAGGGCTTCACCCACATCCACTCAGCAGGAGCCTACCACTTCTACGTGAGCGTCATATAAAGGCATAGCAACTGGATCATGCAACTGTGGTCACTGCCCTGTCTCAGCTTTAGCTAAGTACATATTTATTCACATTCCTTTTCCACAACAGTTCAATTAAAGATCAGTGGTCACTTACTAGCTTTGTGTCTTGTTTAAAGAAGAATATAAATTCTTCCCTACTACCACACTTGCTTAAAAGAATTGCAGTAACATTGCACCTCAGCAATCTGACTTCCATCTTCTCTGTTACATGAGGGATGATAGGACTTCCTGGGGATATCAGGTACCTGCATGTGTTTGAGACCATTGGTTAAGATTGGGACTATAAATGAATGGATTGACCCACTCAGAGAAAATATTGGCCATTTGTGACCTGAGGTGTCTCAGTGATATGTACAAAGATCTTGTATATTTCACTGATAAATTAGTAACAATAACCTCCCTGTTTGATTTATGTTAATCTGTTGCATTTCATTATAATTCTTTCACATTGATAGTACACCTGACTCAAACTAGTCCTTGTCCAGCTGGATGGTGGTTACCTCTGACACCTCCTCCACACTTCACCTTAGATTCCCTTGGAATTTGCAAGGGAAGTTCTGGTATCAGTGGAAGAGGGAGCTTGTGTTTATCCTGTACTTTAGACATGGAAATAGCTAGCTTCGATTCTTGCCACTGGATGGGTACTGTGTTAATAGAAGCATAAAATGTCTGATTTTATTTTCTCAGAACCAGATCTCAAGCATGTCATTTTCTTTGTCTGTAATTAGAGGATAATACCTCTCCTGCCCATCTCACAGGACTGTAATAAGACCCAAATAAGATAATGTGTGTTAAAAAACTGGAAATTATAAAGTATCAAATTATAGAAGATAGGGGAGAAGCAACCTTTACAAAACACCTACTGTCTGCCCATGCTGTACAAATATAATCTCATTTAATTTTTACAATAACCCTTTTAAGAAAGGAGATTCAGATAACCTGAGTAATTTCTCAAGTAGACAGTGACGAGCACATTACTCCTATGCTGTTTAAATCCCAATGCCCTGTTATCTTTTACATAAAGATGAAATGCAGTGTCATTAAAAAAAAAAAAAAAAGAATGCATCTGGCTCTTTTCAACACTTTATACCTTTTCCAGATGCATCTTGATAAAAAGAGAAGAGTAAGAGACAATGCCAATTCTTCTACCATCTCTGAGTCAACATAGTGAAGTCTAAATAGTGCTAGCAGGAGAGAGTTGAAAAAAAATTCTGTGGTTCTCTTGGCTACTTATATGTCACTGATCAAGTCACTCAGAGTTTCGTAACTTCTATCTTCCAATTGTAGTTGGAACTGAAAATAGAAAGATAATTAAGGGACTGCTTTTGCCTACCATTAGAGAAATGAACATGCAACCAATCGTTTAACACAATCATGATGCTGTTCTATAGAGGTGCACTATCTGAACAAAGTGCTATGGACCTGCAGTCTATGAATTAATGCTTTGGAGTAGATAGAGGCTGCTCAAGTGGAGAAAAAGGAGCTGAAGGTCCAGGTAAAGGCAGGAAAAACAGAGTCATTAAAAAGTGTATATTTAGAAAGCAGTGATACTTCTCTCAGGAATCCATTTTCTTCATTTGTAAAATGAAGAGATGAAACGCCATCATCTCTAAATACCCATTATGCTTTCATATTTCAGGATTTCATTGTTGTCTCTTTTGACTTTTGTTTCTAATATTCTACATTTGGTGTTAGAGAAAGTCAACTGCATGAAGTAGTCCACTATTCTGCAAAATGAATACAATTAAATTTTAATATGGGCAATGTACTGACAGGCTTATCCACTCTGACCAGTGAGCTTTTGAAAAACATTAAAAACCGGGCTACATGAAGGCTAAGACTTTCCTTAACAAGGAGCAATTGCCTCCCTGAGCACATTTGGTTCTCCTATAGACATTAACACAACAGGAGCCTGTATTTCTACTGAGTTTTAAAAGGGTTAAGTGTCAGACATGATCTATTACTGTGGAATGTCATCTAAAATGAATGAGGCTACTGCCCTTAGAGAAAGGATCATTGTTGGTCGTCAAAGAAATAGCACTGACATTCAGTCATCTCACTACGCTTTAAGGTGAAGGATCACTTTAGGCAAATAGCAGGCAACTTGTAAGTACTTATTTTAAGAAATTGCTCCCATAGGTCCTAACAAATACCTCCTATAAATGTTGGCAAAACAGTTAATCAACTCAAAAGCTAAAAATATTTCCTGATTTGATTTATTTTAGATTCCAAAGGAAAGAAATATATAGGAGCTAATGGTTAAAGAGGAGATAAAAATCTCTCTTAATTCACAGAAGCAGTCATGGATTGCAAGCTTAACTAAACACAAGGCCCAATTTTTAAAAGGAATTTTTCTCACTTTGCTGAGGTAGTTGTGAGTTTCATACATGGTTTGGCTCCCCTAAATACTATATTGGGGGGCTTTGTTTAGTAGATTGTGTAAAGTGAGGGTTTTATTAAACCGTTTTGGAAAATAGACACATTAAGTGAAATGCTGTATATAATGTAATAGTTCCCATCATCCATTTTACCATGAACCATAAAAGACCAATTTTATATTTGATTTTTTGCAGTATGTCCATTTTTTTCATGTGCACTAAGGCTCAAATTTTGATCGCAAATAGAGTATGACTGGTAGGAAGCAAATTCAGCCACATTATATACAGTTGCTTGGCAATTGATTGAACTATCACAAGGTTCTTCTTGGGACTTATATCATGTGCTCCTTAAAAGTGGGATTGTAGAGGACTTGATAGGAATAATAACAAAAATATACAAATGGTTTTGGTATGTCTAACAACAAATAAAGAATAGCATCAATCAAAGGCACTCTAGGATTTCCAAACCATAACAGAGAGAGATTAAACCTACTCTTTTGAGATTGCAGATCCCCATTAGGATATTAATCACCTTATCTCTCTTAATTATATTCAATAGCTCATTGGAAATGAATGATATTCTGATCATTAGAATGGACATATCTAAGAGGTTAGGAAACTTCACTTTCCTATAAACTTGTTCTTAACTTTCTCTCTACTCATGCAAATGAGCCTTGCTTCCCAGTGTAGGGACAACCAGTCCAGGCATGGAGATGAATGCATTAAGGGCCTGTGGTGGACTCTCCTGGCCTTCATCTCCACCCTTTGTTCTGCAGTTCTTCTTTGAACCTAAGTCCAAATTGGTAATTAAGCAGAATCCGGGTCAGGGTTATTCCTAAGTAATAGGACCTGCAAACCTAGTGACTCTAGGGAAACGTTTCCCAAAGTGTGGTCTTTGGAACAGCTACATAGGGATCAACTGAGTCAAATTTGCTCAAAAATTAAATATCTAGACCCCACCCAGAACTACCAGAACAATCTCAGGAATTTGTATACAAGTTTTATCTTTCCAAGTCATCATTATATTCACTGAACATAGGTTGATGATAAAAAAACTAATAGATAAGAAAATTGTAGATTATAAAATTGCTCGGTATAAGGCAAGTTGATGAATGAATAGGGACCGTCACTGCCGTAAAGTTTCACAACAGGGGCCACAGCACTTAGAAAATCCCTAAATACAGAATACAAAATACATGGATCCTGGAGCTAGACTTTGAAGGTACAAAGAAAGTGACACATTATTGCACAAGTAGCTTGTTCATAATTCCAGTGTCTAATTTTTTAAAAAAGCATTTTGACTTCACTGGTAAAAGGAAAAAATGAGTCCTATTTCTTTGTAGCCCCCATCTGTGAAGATTTTGTATAAACATATTCTTTAACATTATCCCCTTTATCCCAACCTGGATACTAGACTTTATGTTCACCTGTTAATAGTAAGGTACTCTCAAAAACCTGCAATGATTTTGACTCATCCACCTATCACTTCTAGACTTAAGTGCCAGAGCAATCGCAATCCTTTCTCCCTGCAGGGTTGCTGATTTGTTTCCTGCTGCCCAGAATGTAGGACATTTTGTTTTACCCTTATGAGAAATGGGGTCCCAGAAGCACTGCCAAGCCTCAACATGTAGGTACCAGACATTTGCTATGTCCTTGTGTAACCATTTATTCCCGTTCATTTTTTTTCTACCTCCTTATTACTTTTGGCCCTTTAAGTCCAGCCATTTTTATTTTACCTCTTACATAGCTCAAGGTAATAGACACCAGCAGGTACCGTGAGTCATGCTAAGTGTTTCCCACAAAGGAACAGAGTATGATGGAGATAACAAAAGGTGCCTTGTTTAGCACAGTGGATAAAAATCAGCCACACTTCACAATATCTCCAATGCCTCTTGTCAAGGGGGAGGAAATTAGAAGCATGACTAGTGGTGTATCTTTATAGAAATCTGTTCAGGTAGCAGAAAGCTTAATCTGTGTCATTTCTGGTAATGAAGTGCTAGAGACTAATTCAATTGTTGGATACAGCTGATTATAAAATTATAATAACTCATCCATTTATTTATTATTTAATCTTTGCCAGTCACTATGGCACTCAGAGTTTATTAACAGTAGGAAAAAATTATAGTTTAAAACATCTAAATCTATTATATCCCAGAGAAAATAGAAACTTGCTGAACCTAGTCACTCAAAAAATGAATGCACATAAGCTGTTGTCTTAATTTATAAACTCTCACTTAAGGGGCCAAAAGGCAAAAGCAAAAGCACCTCTCTCCTCCACCATATTTACCTTTAATGTTCCTCTCCACAGCATTGCTTTGAGTAAGAATTTCAGCAAACTTCTCAGGCAATTAGTGCAAGATTCTGATCTCTGTACTCTAGTCCCTGGTATCCCTGATACTCCCTCATATTCCCAGTGCTTTCTCAGACTTCCGTCTCTGGGTGTGTTTGGCTTTGAAACTCCTTATGGTCTACTTTCAAGAGCACTTGCTCTAGAGCTAACCTTCATAGGTTTGAATGCTGGCTGTGCCACTTACTAGCTGTGTGATTTTGGGCAGATGATTTATCCTTTATGTGCCTCGGTTTATTTATTTGTAAATTGGGGATAATATCTTAAGCAATTGTGACAATTGAAAAAATGTATACATATATATATATATATAAATACTTTCAAGCATTATATAGAGAGAGATAAAAAGAGAGAACTGAAAATAGTGTCTGAAACATAGTAAATGCTCAAAACTGTTACTTTGTATTGTAATTACAATCATACAGATATGTTCCTAAGGTCTCCATCAGGAATATTTGGTTATAAAAGGATATAAAGCTATAGAAAATCCCTTAAGCAAAGCAAACACATAAAAATTACATTTTTCTAAAGTTAAAGCACTATTCTATGGACCTTAGAGAGGGAAGTGCAGCTAGTTTCCTGGATATATCTGTGTCAGTGCTCAGTAAGCCCTGATAATTTTAAAGGCAGATACTGCCTCTTCCTTTGAGGTCACATGGTCCCTGCCTTTGGTCCAGTGAACTGTGGCCAGAGGTCCAAAATCATGAATCCTGCTTGTTTACTTAGTAATTGTTGTGGGAACATACTATATGAGAAAAATGTGAACGGGCCTAGAGAGAATATACAGATCGATTATTTTGTCTGCTAACCATAGCATGAAGCCATGCTGGAAAAATTCCCATGATGTCTTGGCAGGCTACTAGTGAAAATCTCCTTCTATCCACAGATAAAGTTCAAATAAAGAAAACAGAAAACATCAGTAGCAAGATGCATCTTTAGGAACATCCTAAAGCAGGGACCCATACAACTATCTCAGACTTACTAATTTTGAGTAAATTTGGGGTAATTTTGTCACATAGATGGATGAGAAATCCAAGCTTTTTGCATGTGAATTTAATTTGTGCAGTCTTTTCCTAATTCTCTTTTAGAAATAACACTGCTAGAAGCCTTTTCTTAAATATAGCATGGAGCAACAGGCTGGATAAGAATTACATTTTAATGTTTTGTAATATATAATTTAATACAACAGAGTTCCATAATGGATAACTGACTTTTAGACTCTACATATGCTTCCAGACCAGAATAAAAGAAAAAAAAACAAAACAAAGCAACAGAAAAACTCAACTCCACAAAGAATAAAACCCCCAGAATTTGAAATTATATAAAGAGAATTAAATCTATGGATAATCTGATTAAAGTGCATGACTCTTAAATATTCTTTGTTTATAACCATTTAAAAAGCAACAGATACCCCTTAGTTAAAATTTAAGCCAAAACAACTGTCTGTTATTGCAAACATTGTAATATTGTGTTAATACAATAATGCCTAGCTAATTGAATTATTACTGGCTACTACTGGCTATTAATAGCCAGTTATGATTTTCCACTTAAAGTGGGAAAGAAATGGAATTTATATGCCATGTTTCCATCTGCAGTATTTCATTATTTATTATTAACAAGTTTTCGCATCAGTGGACATAGAAGGGTTCCACTTATCTCATCCCCTGAAATTCTGCAGGGCTATAGGATTTGTTTAGCCTACCTAACAAGCAGTAATACTGCATGCCATTTTTTTGTGAAGCATTTTATTTTCAGCGCTTGATTCTAGTCCACCCAAAGATCTTGACAGAGTCTGCTGATGTGGACACACCATGAGATCAGAGAAGCCTGTAATCTGAAGCTTCACCTGAAAGAAGGTATGCTGAGATTCATTCAAGCTTACAGTGGACTTTGTGAGAATGAGCAACTTTTATTCGATATAAATTGCAATCTCGATTTCATCTGCCACATGTTTCAGAACCAAATAGACTTCTGAACCCATGGAGGTTAGGGAAGTCCTGACACTTTGAAGTTTTGTGGGGAAAGGAGAGGCTAGGAAAGATGAATTTCATAGCAAACTCATATCTTCTTTCATGACTTGAGGAATAAGTGTAGCATGATATCTTCAATTCACATACAAGTGACTTATGACCCACAAAAAGGGACTGACTTGATCAAGTTCAAATATTTTGTCAGCAGCAAAGTCTGTTAATGTTTTATAGACAATTCCATTGGGACAGAATATGAGAAATACATGGGGAAAAAACAAAAACAGAGTACAAAGAAAACTCCATAGCTGTTTGCAATTTTAATAAAATAGCATTTCAATTAAAGTTGCCAATGGAAATGTAAGTATCCTGAATTCAAATTCAAACGTTCACTCTGTTATTCTCCTTGAGAAAAGAAATGAGTCTAATGCAGTATTACCAGCACACAGTCCCAGCTTAGGTTTACCCTACCACCCACCCTACCACCCACCCTACCACCAAGAGACACAGGGAAATTAAGGTCTCTGCCTTCTTGTGTGACTTATACCAAAAAGTAATGATAATAATAATAGAAGGAAAGAAGCAAAGCGATAAAGAATAAAGAGAAGAAAGCTAGTCAATAATAGAACTGTGGCTAAAATATGAGTCTTTTGATGGACAGTTAATTAAGGGCAGTACGGTTAAAAGACATACATTTTATTCCCAAACCGAGTAAGATAGGATGTTATTTAACTTCATTAGACTCAAGTTTTCTTACTGTAAGGACTAAATGAATTCTAAATTTCTTTCTCACTCTACTTTTAAGCTTTTTTAATATTAAAATCTTATCTGTACGTAGTAATGCCAAAATGTAAGAATTTAGCAAAGATGAGTTGAGTAGAGCTAAGCTATCTAATTCTTAAATGTCTCTAGCATACATTTTCCAAGGTGCTTTTGGTTTCCTTTCTTGATGCCAATTGCCAACACTTACCGTGTTAGGAGCAAATCCTTTCTTTCCTGACTTCTTCACTCCCACTTTTTTCAGGTTAATCTCTTCCTGCTTTAAGAGCTTCCCACATTTTCTCTCACTTCTGCTACTGCTGTAATTGTCTTATATGGAAACTTTGTGGTACTTTAAGCAAGGAAATTTCCTTATAATTTGAAAGTATTCTATTAATGCTGTTTCCCTCTCTCGCTTTAATTGAAAACTGGCTTTACCCGGTGACATTACTTTTCCTGACTTATTTACCACTAAAGGCTTCTTTATTACCTCTCCTTGATAATTCTTGAGATGAGCTGATGAAATCAGAGTTTTTAAAAACCTCTCTTGGCTGGGTGCGGTGGCTCACGCCTATAATCCCAGCACTTTGGGAGGCTGAGGTGGGTGGATCATGAGGTCAGGAGTTCGAGACCAGCCTGGCCAATATGGTGAAACCCAGTCTCTATTAAAAATACAAAAATTAGCTGGGTGTGGCAGTGTGTGCCTGTAATCCCAGCTACTCAGGAAGCTGAGGCAGGAGAATCGCTTGAACTCAGGAGGCAGAGGTTGCAGTGAGCCAAGATTGTGCCACTGCACTCAAGCCTGGCGACAGAGCTAGACTCTGTCTCAAAAACACAAAAACAAAAACAACAAAAAACAAGCAACCAAACAAACAAGACCTCTTTCATGCTGTGGCTACTTCTAGAGTGTGTTTCACTCAATAACTTGTTTAGCTTTGAAGTTCATGTCGTTTGCTTTAGCATCCTTTAATGACATTGTTCACCACATTTATCTCTCTACATCCAGGGCATTCCTGTTTTCCTCAATGAATACAGCACTTTTCTTACAACTTTGCTTTGTATTCTGTTTTTGCCATTTTCTTCATCTTTACATTCCTTCCTTTTCAGCCATATAGTAGTGAAGATGCCCGAAAGACCTCATTATCATTCAGTTTGGAATCTCTGTGATGCTTTTTCTTTTTTTCTTCTTAAAAAAAAAATTACCTTTTACCAAGTCCTTCTTCTAATATCTTATTCTTGCCCACGTGCTTTCACTGTTTTCACAGCCTCTAATCCCTGAAGCTCTCCCCGTTCTATAGCCCACCAACTGTGTCTCGATCACTTGCCTACCTGCAAAGTTTGGGACTCCTGCTCAGACAAGGCAGTGACGCCTCATCAGCATCCTTGACTCTGCCACTGCCACTCCCAATCTTCTGCCAAGCCTACTTTATAGATCCCTAACCCAGGATAACCCTGTCAAGCCCTGTCACTGACCTTCTTACCGGACAATTAGCATGAGCTGAAGAAAGTCACAAAGCTAAGATAATTGGGCCCACTGCCATTTCATGCTAGGTAAATTCAGAACTTCCCTGCTGCTCAGCAATCCTTTGATTTATCTATTTCTATATCCATGGCGGATGCAGGAAAGTCTCCTACACAGCAGCCGTTCTACATTACTCCACATTATTAACATCCTCACATCCTTGCCCCTACGTATATCATCTGAAGGTCCTAACCACACCTATTATGCTGGGCAGGATTAAAATGAAAAACTTCTGATTTGAGTTTCTCAACCTTCTTCAATATTTCAAAATTTATCAGAGGTCTTCCTGTCCCCCTCTTTGCCTGTCTTAGCATCCCATAAAATTGCATCCCTCATCTTTGCGGTTTTCTCCTTCGCACCTGTTTATAACCTCTTTTCTTTCTGTAGGACCAGCTCCCATAGATTAACTCTGTCCTTCTGCATTTTAAAAATCTTCCTATGTACAATTTTGCTTCTTTCCCTAGGTCAATGAGCAAATTTCTATTCTACAATTCTAGAAAAACTATTTTTTCCTAGGGATTGTCTCCCTAGAATGACCAAATCATTTCTTTCTAATTTTACATTTGAGTAAAATTATAGTCTTTTTTTTTTTGTAACCTCTGTCTGGCATTCAGCCTCTTGGTCCTTGATATTTACACTTACTTTGGATGTCCTCCTTGAATTTATAGTAAGACAGGGAAAATATTTGAATACCAAAGTGGTCCATAATGATATCTGGAGCTAATATTGACCAGAGTGTCATAGCCTGTAGATAATTGGGTGTAAAAAATTTATAGAACATTTAAGGGAAGATAAATAAGGCAAGAATGGGCAGGGCTAACAATTAATGAAAGGGATGACCCCAAGATGGGTCACCAAGCAGCCAACCCACAGCGTTCAAATGTTTGGAAAACACATAAATTGTGGATCAGCGCCCAAGGAAATTCAAAATGATCTCTGGTGTGGTAGCAAGAATATTTTGGGCAGTAACAGAAATTGGCCCTGGAACCAAACAATAACTAGGTGTGTGACCAGCATTAGTAAGAAGGCTGGTAGTTATTCTGCCATTTTACATATAAATTCTTGAAGGTCTATGTGTTCTTTAGATTACTATTTTCATGAATTTGTAAAATTTTGGTCAGTATTTATCCATGTAGTTCTTTGATTTAAGGTATAGAGCAGGCTTCAGTGAATATTCACTGAAGTGAATTGAAATATTATTAATTAATCCAAAATCAAACCTTTGGACTCAACAGTGAATATGCAAGTGCTCAAAGTTGACACCAACTTTAATGGTAGAAAGAGAAATTGCAGGTATTGCGTCTATTTGGTAGATGGTATGTCCTGATACATACCGACTCATGGTCAGGACTGACTCACAGCTAAGGCTTTGAGTGATGCTGTTAGTGCATGAGGCTGAGAATATCTGGTGAAGGCAAGAAGCCAGTGCTCATTCCTATTTGGTAAGCTCCTTTTTCTTCCACAGAACACTTGGTTTCTTTGTTCTTGGACGTATATGTATAGCAATTCTATTTTCAGCTGAAGTTATCTGATATTGCTCATTACTTACACAACTCAGATTGTCTTTTAATTTACAATCATAACTCTTATTGTGGTCTATATGATACATCCCTATAATCTATTGATGCACCTAGAAACACGCACATATCATAAAATGAACTTGCGAATGGCAGAAAAGGGTTCAAGATTCATTTTGTAAAGAGGGTGATAAAAGTGTTTCATAGAAGTCCTGTGGTGAAGGGTGATTTCTAATATATGGCAGTAAAAGCCTGGTCCCAAACACAAGGAATTTGTCAGTGAAAGGACATCATCATTACTGACAGAAAAGCTTTCTGCTTTGCTGACATAGCAAAACTCCTGGGTCCTCACCCAAACACAGGGCTATATTGTGTTGAGCAGTGTTTGATGCTGAAGAGATGAATTGATGCACTGACTGGTCTCTAGATACATTATTGAGTTTCCTCCTCCACTGATCAGATACAATATGGCTCATGAATGTGAGACTTTGGGAGGCTCAGTAAAAGAAACATAAAGCAAAGTGGGTGGTTTGGTGGACATAGAAGTTCAGCTGGTGATTTTTTCATTTCTCAAGAACATATACCAATCAGCATTGTGTTTTATGTTTGAGGTAGACATTTAGTCTATAGTATATTTTTATAGTTTTATTGAGGTATAATTGACATTTGATAAATTGCCTGTACCTAAAGTGTACTACGTGATGAGTTTTGCAATATGTATACACATTGCAATCAAGATGATGGACATATCTATAACCCTTTAAAATTTTCTTATGCCTCTTGTCACCCCTTTCTTTCTCTTCCTAATCCTACCCCCATTCCCCTGATCCCAGGCAGCAACTGATCTGCTTTCTGTCCCCATAGATTAGTTTTCTTTTTTTCAGAATCTTACATAAAGGGAAACATGCACTATGAGATCTTTGCTGTCCAGTTTCTCTTACTCAGCCCAATCATTTTCAGATAAATTCCTGTTGTTGTGCAGGTCAATATTTTGTTCCTTTTTATTGTTTTCTAGTGTTACATTGTGTGGGTATATTATAAATTGTTTATTCATTCACATATTGGTGGACATACTGATGGTTTTCAGACTTTTCCTATTACAAATAAAACTCCTGTAGACATGTGTGCACAAATCTCTCATTGGACATACAGTTACTCATTTCTTTTGGGTAAATATATAAGAATGAGATGTCTAAGTTGTATATTATATCTATATTTAATTTTTGAAGAAACTATGAAACATTTTTTCCAAAAGGACTGTGACATTTTACATTCTCATCAGCAAAGAATGTGAGATCCAATTGACATTCTCAACAGCAATTTGTAAGGTTATTTTTATTTAATTTTGGTCATTATAGTGGGTGTGAAGAAATATTTCATTGTGATTACAATTTGTATTTTCTTAATGACTAATGATATTGAACATCTTTTCCTGGACTTATTTGATATCTGTATATCTTTGTGAAGCATATATTCAATGTTTTGCTTGTTTTTAGATAAGATTGTTTGTCTTCTAAATATTGCACTGTAAGTATTCTTTATCTGTTTAGAGTCAAGACCGTTGTCAGCATATGCTTTGCAGATATTTTCTTTAGGTTTGTGATTTGTCATTTGATAGCAGTGCCTTTTGAAGATTGTGTTTTAAAAAAAAATGTTGGCGTAGTCTAAATTTTTTATTTTTGCATTTATTGGTCATGCTTTTTGTGTCCTATTTAAAAATTTGTTACCAAACCCAAGATCACTAAGATTTTCTTCTCTATTTTCTTTTAGAAATTTTGTGATATATATACATCATGGAATACTACTCAGCCATTAAAAGGGATGAAAGAATGTCTTTTGCAGCAACTTAGATGGAACTGGAGGCCATTACTCTAAGTGCAGTAACACAGGAGTGGAAATCCAAAAGCCATGTGTCTTGCTTATAAGTGGGGACAAAGCTGTGAGTACACAAAGGCATAGAGAGTGATATAATGGACTTTAGAGCCTCAGAAGGAAGAGGGTGAGAGGGAGGCAAAGGATAAAAACCTACACATTAGGTACAATGTACACTACTTGGGTGATGGGTGCACTCAAATCTCAGAATTCACCACTCTATAATTCATCCCTGTAACAAAAAGCACTTGTACCTCAAAAGCTATTGAAATAAAAAATTTTGAAAATTTTCAGATTTTTGGTTTTTACATTTAAGACTTTTATCAATTTTAAGTTAAATTTTGTATAAACTCTGAGGTAAAGATTAAAATTCATTTCTTAGAAATGGTATCCAATCGTCACAGCACCATTCGTTGATCCTTTGTAACAAATTGTTTTGGTATCTTCATCACAGAGCAGTTTACCCTATGAGTATGAGCAGAATTTTGGATGGTCTATTCAGTTCCATTGGTTTAAATGTTTTGTCATGGTGCCACTGTCTTCATTACTAACATTTTGCAATTAAGTTTAGAGTTCAGGTAGTATAAGCTTCCAACTTTCTTCCTATTTTTCAAAGTTGGTTTCCATGGTCATTTTTGCTTTCTAAAGAATGTTTACAAGTGGACATCATTTTTAAAAACATAATTCTAAGGAAGTAAAAGAAGAAAAGAATTGACATGACATTCTTCAGAATGGCTATAATTCTAAAATTGTTTTTCTTCTCTTTGTTTTTTTAGTTCAGAACATAAATGTTTCTGTCACTTCTTAAAATAGGGGTCCTGCTCTTAAAGGCCAACAGTCTAAGCCTCTGAAGCAGTGTTATCCAAGGTCTGGTCTGTAATGTTACATTAGATGACCTAAAATATCTTATAATCACTGATTGTACATAATGGATATGATTGTTCTCATACACTTATCATTTACTTGATATTGTAATATTTCTTAAATTTAGAAAATGTTTTATAATTATAATATGCTTTTAATAAATTATTTCATTTAAACCTTACATTTTTTAAAGAGACCTTGTCAGCATTATTAATATTGTAATTATTGCAATATTTCTATTACAAAGCTGGCAGAAAATATTTGTTGCATACCTATTTTGTA
Organism: Piliocolobus tephrosceles; assembly: GCF_002776525.5. NCBI lineage: Eukaryota > Metazoa > Chordata > Mammalia > Primates > Cercopithecidae > Piliocolobus > Piliocolobus tephrosceles. Next base: position 33,404,760 of record NC_045440.1, on the reverse strand, counting down.
TGTGGCATAGTATATTATATGCAATCTTGTAGGGTATAATTCATTACCTTTAAATACAAGAAAATTGAAAACAGTAAATTACACAAATATTATAAACATGTAAACTAAAATTATGCATTAACGTAAATTAGTATAAAATTATAAATTAACACTGAGAGATAAGTAATTAATGGTTGAGATTGACAGTTATATCCTATAGGGATTTAAAAGAAGTAGCAGTAAGTATTGGTGTGATTGACCTAACCATGAAAGAGTTCCCAAACTGAAATGAACGTAGATTTATTTTAAAGAAAAAATAGCATGTTGAGAGTCAAAATGAACGAAGAGGAGGGAGTCACAGTATGAACAAGGGCATGAGGATAAAAATGCATGACATTTGTGTTGATTTGGTGAAAAGAATATGCTCTCTGTAGGAAATAAATTCATTAGAAAAATAATTATAGATGATGCTAGAACTGTAGGTTGAAGCAGTTTGGTAGGGACCTTGAAAGCTTTCTTGTATAAAGACATAGCTTCCATTAGCACCTGTGTGCTGTGGTGTCTGACATTCAAGTTTCCATCTTAGAACTCTTTCCTGAATTACAGGCATAGATATTTAAGTGCCTGCTAGGCATTGATGCCTGAGAGATTCCACAAGTAACTCAAACATGCTTAAATCTGAACAGTATCTTATTTGCTCAACTTATTTTTCCTCCTGTATTCTCAGTTTTATTAAGGGCACTATAAGCCATACACAAGCCTGAGTCAGAAAGCAAGGAGCTTCTCCAGTCTCCTTGCTTATCTTCCAGTAAAACTCAATTCTGTAAAATTTAACTACCGTATATCTTCAATCTTTTTCCTCTTCTCCATCTCCATGGCCATTGCCTTGGCACAGTCTATGTTATCTTTTTTTGGACATATTGATGACTTTCTAGTTGGTTTCCTTGACTCGAGTTTTAACTGCCCATAAGGATAAATGATCATATTATTTTCTTCAAAAAATTCTTCTCTGGGAGCTTCCCATTAGTGATGTAATCTTCTATCATGGTCTGTGCCTAGTCCACATTTTTAAGCTTCATTTGTTGTAATCTCTGTTTTCCCTCAATGTATGCTGCATGACTGCCATTTCAACAAATGCATTTCCTTGGATGTAACACTGTCTTTTAAGCCACTGTATTCTTGTCCCTGCTGTCCTCTCTAATGAGTCGTCTTCCCTACCGCTTACTTTTTATGTCAAAGCTCAAGCTCTATGCACCTGTGATGCTTTTGCTGATGTACCCAGATATTGTTGGTTACTCTTTCTTCTATGCTCTATTGCACTTGGTGGAAGCTTTTGTGAAAGACTGTGTGGTTCTTTTCTGAAAAGCACCATATGCTATTTTATTTCCCTATCCCTTTTCTGTAACATGATAACTAGCTCAGAGGAGGTACTAAGTAAACATATACAAATATAATATATATTTATATGTTTATAAAATATATATTATATATTTTCATTTATATTATAAATATATATTTATATATTATATTAATAAATATATGAATTGTATACTAATTAATACATTACATATTATATATTAATATATTATACCTAAATATATTATATGTTGTATTTATATATTATAAAATATAGAATATTTTAAGTATTTTATAACATATAAATATGTCATATATTTATATATACATATATTTATTATATAGACTATACATATATATATTTGAATGATCAACTGAATAGATAATAAAATCAAAGTCTTAAAAGCAGTAACCTGGAGAGGGTGAATTGGAACAGAGTAGACGTGGGTGATGGGTGATTCTGGGGAGCCTGATATCAGAGGAGCTTCTTCATAGTGAGGGATGTCATGATGAGCATCTGCTCTTTGGATCTTAGATTTAATCTCTCCACTTTGTACCTTACCCAATTATAGGTTCAATACTTTTGAGTCATTTCTTTCCTGTTTACCCAACTATCCATACCATTTTTTGTTTGTTGGTTGGTTTGTTTTTTTCTCTTGTGAGTTGGAGGCAGATAATACTATGGCTGAAAGTCCTAAGGCGGCGATTCCTTTTAGGAAGATAAACCAGAACAGAAAAAGTAAGTTCTTGGTTGTCAAAATAATAATATAATTTTGGAAGGCTTACCTCTGCTTCAGTAGTAAGAAACTATTTTGGAAACCATACTGGAGACCTCACCAGCCCACAAAGAAACATGATGGTGCGGTAAGAGACACAATAAACTGCTTGAGGAAGTCTATTAGTGTATTTTGGGGGGAAGGTAATTGACCATTGGCAGGACTGACATTTTAATCACATTTTCTCTTCTATTCACTTATATTCTTTAAATCCAGGCTGCTACTCATTGAATTGGAACTGTACTGCCTAATCTTGCTACTTTACTAAGTTCACCTGGCAGTTATATATTCTTAGTGCCTTTAATGTTCTTCAAAAAGTGTAATTAAATGATGCTTAGCCTTTAGCATAATTAAAATTTTCTTTGCCTTTTAAGAATGGAGATAGTCCTTGGTACTAAATATAGTTGCTGTCATAGAACAGAATAACAAAAGCAAGAGGAAAAGGCTCAAAAGTGGTGGTGTTAGTGGTGGAAGAAAAAGACATGTCAAGATGTCAGGTGGAGTTTTTCTGCAAACTGCCTTTTTTTGGTCTTTGCATAAACTTTAAATTTTTACAGACTTGATATTTTCCACAAAAAAAGCAACAGAAAAAAAATGTCTCCAGAGTTTTTTGGTAGGGACCAAAGAGAGCCAATGTAAAGACAATGAAACATCAATAGTAGAGGAGTACATGGTGGAGGCTGATGTGAAATTGATGTCAAATAAGTAAAGCAACAGGAAAATCGTGATTAGCACTGCAGGGGTATTGGAAATTTCATCTGTGACAGAGAGTTTTCTTCACTCCTAGGTCCACTACCTACCATGAAAAGTATTTCCACAAGTCACTAACCCATCAATCATACATCTGCTCACTCTACTGGTTGTTACGGAGAAGTAAACATCAAGCATAAGATAGTAACTACTACTATAAGCTTATGGCTTTTCTAGGAAGGCAAGCCATGCTGGCAACTTCTCCAAAGAGGGAATAAAAGTATTCAGTTGCCTTTTTTTTTTTCCCTGTCTGTGAAGTGTGCTGCAAACCAAACAGGGTAGAAGCGCCATTCTGTTTCTCTGTTGACATGACTATGAAGATGTCACTTAATAATGAGTGTCATATTAGGAACATTCACGTAATTCTTATGACCTAATTCACTGGCTAATATCAAATAAAGTTACATCTTAGTTCAATTTTTTTTTTTTTTTTCTTTTGGAGTCAGAGTCTCACTTTATCCCCAGGCTGGAGTGCAGTGGTGCGATCTCAGGTCACTGCAACCTCTGCCTCCTGGGTTCAAGCGATTCTCCTGCCTCAGCCTGCCGAGTAGCTAAGATTACAGGCGTCTGCCATCATGCCTGGCTAGTTTTTGTATTTTTAGTAGAGATGGGGTTTCACCATGTTGACTAGGCTGGTCTTGAAATCCCGACCTCAAGTGATCCACCCACCTTGGCCTCCCAATGTGCTTGGATTAAAGGCGTGAGCCACCGCACCTGGCCTCAATTTCCAAATTAAAACTGACTTGAGTCTCCACTTGACAGTTTGGCAGAATTATTCCTGAAACCAAGGAGGGTCATCTGCTCAAGTGCATTTGGTAAGAGAATAGAGTAATTTTATTCTCTTTCATGTGTCCACTAGAGGACTTCCTTTACTGTTGTTTCTTGTACTCTTGCCAATCAGTAAAATACTGGCCCAACTAGTGTAAAGTTATCTTGTTCACTGAAATGATGATGTTCTTTCTGATCCAAACACTTGCAGAAGCCTCTGTGGTTTTTCAATGGGGAAGATACATTCTCTCATTGACGTTCTTTAGTTTGCCTCTTTGTCCAAATGTCACCTGTTAAATATGATTGACCTTCTTCAGGCTATGAAAATAAGTTTGATTATAATATTTTCCCCTAGGTCATTGGATACCTAGGAGTCTTACATTTATGTAACAATGGGCTTCCACTCATATGATTTTTTCTTGATCAAAATATAGTCAAAGGTAACTTATGCTCTCCAATTGGATAATTTTCAATGACAACTTTTCTTAAAAATAAAAATATTATGGCCATTCCTCAAGGATCTAGAACTAGAAGTACCATATGACCCAGCCATCCCATTATTGGGTATATTCCCAAAGGATTATAACTCATGCTGCTATAAAGACACATGCACACGTATGTTTATTGCGGCACTATTCATAATAGCAAAGACTTGGAATCAACCCAAATGTCCATCAGTGACAGACTGGATTAAGAAAATGTGGCACATATACACCATGGAATACTACGCAACCATAAAAAAGGAATGAGTTTGTGTCCTTTGTAGGGACATGGATGCGTCTGGAAACCATCATTCTCAGCAAACTATCGCAAGAACAGAAAACCAAACACCGCATGCTCTCACTCATAGGTGGGAACTGAACAATGAGATCACTTGGACTCAGGAAGGGGAACATCACACACCGGGGCCTATCATGGGGAGGGGGGAGGGGAGAGGGATTGCATTGGGAGTTATACCTGATGCAAATGACGAGTTGATGGGTGCTGACGAGTTGATGGGTGCTGACGAGTTGATGGGTGCAGCACACCAACATGGCACAACTATACATATGTAACAAACCTGCACATTATGCACATGTACCCTAGAACTTAAAGTATAAAAAAAAAAAAAAAAAAAAAAAAAAAAAAAAAAAAAAACTCCTCTCTGGACAGACACTTTGTGCTTACCAAATGTGCCATGGACTCTTCTGCATTTCCAGCTCACCGTCGCAGTTAGATTGGAGCACATGACTTATTATGGTCAATAGATTTGAGTGGAAGTGAGGTGTGTTCTTTTTCGGCTCCCTGACAAAGTTAAAAATGAGGGTATGAATTCTCTACGCACTCCCTCTTGTTTGTGTTGAGAGAGAGAAAGGACTCCAAAATGTCAGCATAGCAGGATGAATGCCCCCAGGATTTCTGGTCACAATAGAGATGAGATGCTAAGAAGAGAATGCTCATAATCATCAAGGCAACAACAACAACAACAATAAAACACTTTTCTGTGTTAGGAGTCCGAGATAGCAGACTTTATCAGTTACATCACAAGAAAGCCTATCCAGATCTTTCAACAATGGTATACCTACAAATGGTCACCTTCATGTTTCTCTTTCTTGAAGTTTCTTTATTTTAACTAATTTTGAAATTTATATTCTTCCTAAAGAAACTGTGGTACGTATGTATGTATGTATGTGTGTATATATATACACACACACACACACACACACACACACACACAAGCTAGAATATTATTCAACTATAACATAATAAGATCCTGTCATTTGTAACAACATAGATGAGGCTGGGGAACATTTTGTTAAGTAAAGCTAAGTACAGAAAGATGAAAATTGCATGTTCTTACTCATATGTGGGAGCTAAAATTGTTGATCTCATGGAGGTAGAGAATAGAATGTTGGCTACCATAGGTTGAGAATGATGATGAGGGGGATGAAGAGAGGTTGGTTAATTGGTGCAAAACTACAGTTAGATAGAAGGAATAAGTTCTAATGCTCAACAACACAGTATGGTGATTATAGCTAAAATATTTCTTATATATTTCAAAATAGCTACAAGAGAAGATTTGGAATATTCCTAATACAAGGAAATAATAAATATTTGAGGTGATGGATATCCCACTGACCTAAATGTGATCATTACATGTTGTACACACCTGTCAAAATATTGTATGTACCATATGTATAATTATTACCTAACAATAAAAAATGTATATATTTTACAAAAATAAAAATAAAAATAAAAAAATAAAAATATTTCTGGGTACAGTGGCTCACTCCTGTAATCCCAGCACTTTGGGAGGCCAAGGCGGATGAATCACCTTAGGTCAGGAGTTCGAGACTGGCCTGGTCAACATGGTGAAACCCCGTCTCTACTAAGAATACAAAAACAGCCCTGGCGAGGTGGTGGGTGCCTGTGATCCCAGCTACTCTGGAGTTTGAGGCAGGAGAATTGCTTGAACCCATGAGGCAGAGGTTGTAGTGAGCCAAGATCGTGCCGTTGCACTCTAGCCTGGGTGACAAGAGCAAGACTCCAACTCAGAAAGAAATATAAAATAAATAATTTAAAATAGAAATATTATATCCAAGAACTATGTCACTTAGTTATAATTTATGGAATGCCCACTATGTACTAACCTTGATCTGGTCCATAATATCTCATTTAATATGCAACCCCATATGTAGGCACAGGACATGTGAGTGTTAAAATAACCTACCAAATAAGACTGTAATTTCTAATTACAGTCACTCTGGCTTCAAACAACATGGTCTTTCTTCCATGTCAGAATTCTTCATGCTGATAGTGCACTAGAAACAGTTGGAATCTCTGGCATAGGGTACAGATTGGCGAAAAGACTATTTCTAAATCTGAAAATCCACAGAGTCTGGACTGTTAAAATATTCCCTTAAAGGCAGCATACTTCTTTTTTAATTTCAAGAGAAAGACTGAGTATTCTGTACATAGCTGGATAATTAGTACTGGGAGGGGTTCAGGGAATAACATAACACACATACCCGTAACACCTATATACATACAAAATCATCAATATATAACAATATAATATGGCTGTAAAATATTTACTAATTTTGTAAACATTGAATAAATGACCATTGTGTACTAGACACTGAGATTTGTACCAGGGATATAAAGACATGATCTTTGTTCTCAGTACACAGTACAGTAGCAAAACTGACTTTTTGAATCATCTCAGTAAAAAGAGAAAAAGTGAACTTGAAACATCCAGATCACAAGCTTGCTGGACAGGTAGTCCCCACATACTAGACAGCCCATTATCATTGCTTATAGGATTAGGCAAAAGAAGCCTCCTCCTAGAAAATGTTTCAAAACTTCTCCTCTTTTTAAGCATTCTTCATTTATGGTTTGTTTCCTAATTCTTTGAGAAAATAGAGATAATCAGAATAAAACTTTCACAATGTCCTTCTACCTCATTTACCATCCTATGTGCTCCCAGGATTAGAATTCACCCCATCAGCCAGGTGCAGTGACTCATGCTTGTAATCCCAACACTTTGGGAGGCCGAGGCTGGTGGATCACCCGATGTCAGGAGTTTGAGACCAGCCTGACAAATATGGTGAAGCCCTCTCTCTATTAAAAATACAAAAATTAGTCAGGCGTGGTGGCAGGCACCTGTAATCCTAGCTACTCAGGAGGCTGAGGTAGGAGAATCGCTTGTAGCCGGGGGGCAGAGATTGCAGTGAGCCGAGATTGCACCACTGCACTGCAGCCTGAGCGACAGAGACTCCATCTAAAAAAAAAAAAAGAAAAAGAAAAAGAAAAAGGAAAAGAATTCACCCCATCTACCCTAGGACATTACTAAAATAGTTTACCCTCACCGTACATCATTAATAATTTTATTTTTAATGCATTGTTTCTAGTTATATATACACATGCTATCCTTCTCTTTATATCCCTTTCAGCTATTAATTCTCTGTTCCCCTTTACAAGAGAACCTGTCAAAAGAAGTTTATACTCTGCCTTCAATTAGGCTCCTCCGATTTCCCCTTGAATCCACTCCAATAGGGCTTTTGCCTGTAACACTTAACTGAAATTGTTCTTATCAAATTTATGGAAGTCCTCCATGTTGCTAGATCTAATGATTAATTATTAACTGTCTTCCTTGATATAGCAGTCTTCCTTGATACGATATTTAGCTGTCTTCCTTGGTAGGATATTTGACATGACTCATCACTCCTTGCTCTTGGAAATATATCCTTTGCTTGACTTCCGGGGTTCCCCCCTCTCTTCTTTTCTTATCCGTTTCCTCATCTAGTTCTTCCTCATCTCCTTTCCTTCTAGGTGGTCTGTGACTCAGATTTTGGAACTATAATCTTTTGTATCTACTCTTATTGTTTAGTGATCTTATCCAGTAACCTGGCTTTAAATAGCATCTATATGTTGATGTCTCCCAAATTTCTGTGTCAAGATTGGTCCTCTTCAATGAATTTCAGACCCATATATTCAAACCTCCCAACTCTTTTATATCCAGAATCTCCATGCAGAAACAGACGTTTCAAATTTACACCTGCCCCAAAACCAAATGTATTACATCCTCCCCTAAACATGCTCCACTCACGGTTTTCTCCACCTCAGTTAGTGGCAACTGCATGCATTCAGATGCTTGGGGAAATCCGACAGGGAATCTTTTAGCAAAACCTGTTGCTTCTGTTACAAAATATATTAAGAGTCCTCCATTATCATAATCTCCACTAGAAGGTCACTGCCCAAACCATCATTTTCTCTTCCCTGAATTATTGCCATTTTGTCATGATTTGTCTTTCTATTTCTATCTTTGCCAAATCTGAATCGATTCTGACATGCAACCAGAGTGACCGTGTTGCAGCATAAGTCTGATCTTGTCACTTCTTGGCTGCAAACCCTGCAATGACTTCCCATTCTATTCAAAGAAAAAAATGGAAGACCTTTCAAGAGCCTAGAAAGTCATACTCTATCAGCCTTATCCATTGCCTCTCAAATCTCATCTCTTACTACCTCTCATCACCAATTCTGCTGCAGCCATACTTACCTTCTTGCTGGTTTTCTTCAACATTTTAAACATACTTAGGGCAATTATATGTGCTGTTTCCACCTTGGAGAGCCATCTAATCTGTTTTCTGTCTCCCTCTCACTAAATTCCATTCATGAAGAGATTTTAACTTGTTCTATTCACACATTTAGAATGAATATACATTATAGCCACCTATTAATTTTTCTAACTAATGGAAGATGGATCTGAAGTGTGAGTAATGAGACAATTTTAGGTGTTTAATAATTAAAATAGACATGATTTATTGAAGATTTAGAACATGCCAGGCTCTAGATGAAGAGTTTTACATTTACCATCTCCTTTAATCCTCACACCAGTACCTTGAGGTAAAACTATTCTTCCCAAATTTTATAGGTAAGGAAACTAAGGTAGGAGAAGGTAAATAGTTTCCCCAAAGTCAAACAACATGTTGGCAGAGTTAATATTTGAACGCAGGCATTTTCACTCTAGAGCTCATATTCTTAGCCTTAACGTTAACAGTTGTATTTCTAGCAGGAAATTTGTGAGTTTTGCAATTTGCCTGTATCACATTTTATTCCATGGGACACCATAGGTATTTGTCAACAAATGTAATTTATTTCCTCTACACATTACAAGCTCTCTGAGAGAGAGAGAGAGAGAGAATCTTAGTTATCTTTGAATATGCCTTATGTCCAGAGAAGGATCTTACACATAGGAGGTGCTCCTTAAATGTTGGATTAAAAAATAAGAAGAATAATGTGGCACAATTTGATAATTAATTTGACTTAAAACAATAGTTTTGCACTTGATTCTAGAAAAGCAGGGAAGCTGTCCAATATCCATCCTGTTCCTTTCAGTTTACCCATAGAATCCACTGCAGGCTCTGAGTTAGAGAAAATACTTTCTCAGAATGATGCCAGGTTTTTCTTCTTCCAAATGTTGTTTAGTATACACCTTTCTGCACTGTTCTAAAAACTAGAAGGTACTGATGTCAACAAAGCTGTAATTGTGTAGATTTAAAACTTCATAATTAATTAACTTATGGCAAAGCACTCTTCTAGGTTTATAAGTTATAAAAAAAATTAACTTGTCTTTCATTAACTTGAAAAAAATTCCAGTTTTCAATAATAAGATGGTCATCTTGACACATAAACTTTCTTTAAATATTAAGAACCAGGAAAATAAAAGTTTCTAAATATTTTTCATTAAAAATATAGAACCATCATACTTTTGTTTGTAAGTTTCCCACTCTGAGTTTTACAATAGTTAAAGTTACCTCTTTTTCTGTTTTGAGCAGCTTTGAATTTATAGCTCTTAAAAACTCCTAAAAGGACACAACTAAAATTTTAATGGGCATTTCAGCTAAGTCTTTTTGAATTTTGTATTAGATTTCCCTTTAGTCTTGGGCAAAGCCATAAAAAAATTGTCTGCTTAAAAATGCAATCATCATACAGGAACTTCCCAAAGTCAGAATCAAATAGAATAAAATATATTTTATTAATGATACAATTCACAAAATTACCAACCCTGCCACTCTCTGCCCTCCAGGGACACCTCTTCCTCCTACTATTTGTACACCAGTCACTGGTGTTTGTTCTGTGTAATTTAACCTTCTGATTGCCTTGAATGCTTAATGAACTAGACTAAGTGAAATGCTGTTTAGAGGGGTGTTGACTTCTGTTGGGACAGTGGACCAATGAAATCCCGGTCATGAGTCAGAGCCCGAGGAAGGTCCACTCCTGATGGATGAACTAGAATCAAGAAAAGACCTGCCTGCCTTTTTTGTTTTCACTTCTAAAGGGATGCTTAGTAAATACACAGAGTTGGTGTTCAAAGATCCAGTTAGGAGGGAGCATCTGGGCCCATTTCCAGGTGAAGTAGCCTCGTTTCTCCTTAAATGTCTTATTTCTTCCTCAACATATAATTTTAGGACTCATATTTAGTTACCATTAGTCTTTTACCTCCTACCTCAAATTGGTTGGTTTATCCTTTTACTAAAACCAGATAAGGTTCTTTCTCCAATTTGTCTTAAAGAAGGAAGCATATCTCCATCATGAACCTAGTACTTCACCTTTACAAAAAATGCCAGCAAGGAGTTGTGCTCTTTTAGAAAGAGATATACCTAAGTAGAAAGCTGAAACTGGATCCTTTCCTTACTCCTTATACGAAGATTAATTCAAGATGGATTAGAGACTTAAATGTTAGACCTAATACCACAAAAACCCTAGAAGAAAACCTAGGTAGTACCATTCAAGACATAGGCATGGGCAAGGACTTCATGTCTAAAACACCAAAAGCGAGGAGGGCGGAGCAAGATGGCCGAATAGGAGCAGCTTCAGTCTCCAACTCCCAGCGCGAGCGACACAGAAGACCGGCGATTTCTGCATTTTCAACTGAGGTACTGGGGTCATCTCACTCGGGAGTGCCGGACAATCGGTGCTGGTCAGCTGCTGCAGCCCGACCAGCGAGAGCTGAAGCAGGGCGAGGCATCGCCTCACCTGGGAAGCGCGAGGGGGAAGGGAGTCCCTTTTCCTAGCCAGGGGAACTGAGACACACAACACCTGGAAAATCGGGTAACTCCCACCCCAATACTGCGCTGTAACACCGGCACACCGGAGATTGTATCCCACACCTGGCCAGGAGGGTCCCACGCCCACGGAGCCTCTCTCCTTGCTAACACAGCAGTCTGCGGCAATCTAACCGCAAGGCAGCAGCGAGGCTGGGGGAGGGGTGCCCGCCATCGCTGAGGCTTAAGTAGGTAACTAAAGCCGCTGGGAAGCTGGAACTGGGTGGAGCTCACAGCAGCTCAAGGAAACCTGCCTGTCTCTGTAGACTGCGCCTCTGGGGACAGGGCTCAGCTAAAGGAGTAGAAGCCTGTGAAACGCGAACGACTCTGTCTGACAGCTTTGAAGAGAGCAGGGGATCTCCCAACACGGAGGTTGAGATCTGAGAAGGGGCAGTCTGCCTGCTCAAGTGAGTCACTGACCCCTGAGTAGCCTAACTGGGAGACATCCCCCACTAGGGGCAGTCTGACACCCCACACCTCACAGGGTGGAGTACACCCCTGAGAGGAAGCTTCCAAAGCAAGAATCAGACAGGTGCACTCGCTGTTCAGCAATATTCTATCTTCTGCAACCTCTGCTGCTGATACCCAGGCAAACAGGGTCTGGAGTGGACCTCAAGCAATCTCCAACAGACCTATAGCTGAGGGTCCTGACAGTCAGAAGGAAACCTATCAAACAGGAAGGACACCTAAATCAAAACCCCATCAGTACGTCACCATCATCAAAGACCAGTGACAGATAAAACCACAAAGATGGGGAAAAAGCAGGGCAGAAAAGCTGGAAATTCAAAAAATAAGAGCGCATCTCCTCCTGCAAAGGAGCACAGCCCATCGCCAGCAACGGATCAAAGCTGGTCAGAGAATGATTTTGATGAGATGAGAGAAGAAGGCTTCAGTCCATCAAACCTCTCAGAGCTAAAGGAGGAATTACGTACCCAGCGCAAAGAAACTAAAAATCTTGAAAAAAAAGTGGAAGAATTGACAGCTAGACTAATTAATGCAGAGAAGGTCATAAACGAAATGACAGAGATGAAAACCATGTCACGAGAAATACGTGACAAATGCACAAGCTTCAGTAACCGACTCGATCAACTGGAAGAAAGAGTATCAGCGATTGAGGATCAAATGAATGAAATGAAGCGAGAAGAGAAACCAAAAGAAAAAAGAAGAAAAAGAAATGAACAAAGCCTGCAAGAAGTATGGGATTATGTCAAAAGACCAAATCTACGTCTGATTGGGGTGCCTGAAAGTGAGGGGGAAAATGGAACCAAATTGGAAAACACTCTACAGGATATCATCCAGGAGAACTTCCCCAACCTAGCAGGCCAGACCAACATTCAAATTCAGGAAATACAGAGAACGCCACAAAGATACTCCTCCAGAAGAGCAACTCCAAGACACATAATTGCCAGATTCACCAAAGTTGAAATGAAGGAAAAAATCTTAAGGGCAGCCAGAGAGAAAGGTCGGGTTACCCACAAAGGGAAGCCCATCAGACTGACAGCAGATCTCTCGGCAGAAACTCTACAAGCCAGAAGAGAGTGGGGGCCAATATTCAACGTTCTTAAAGAAAAGAATTTTAAACCCAGAATTTCATATCCAGCCAAACTAAGTTTCATAAGTGAAGGAGAAATAAAATTCTTTACAGATAAGCAAATGCTTAGAGATTTTGTCACCACCAGGCCTGCCTTACAAGAGACCCTGAAGGAAGCCCTAAACATGGAAAGGAACAACCGGTACCAGCCACTGCAAAAACATGCCAAAATGTAAAGACCATCGAGCCTAGGAAGAAACTGCATCAACTAATGAGCAAAATAACCAGTTAATATCATAATGGCAGGATCAAGATCACACATAACAATATTAACCTTAAATGTAAATGGACTAAATGCTCCAATTAAAAGACACAGACTGGCAAACTGGATACAGAGTCAAGACCCATCAGTCTGCTGTCTTCAGGAGACCCATCTCACATGCAGAGACATACATAGGCTCAAAATAAAAGGATGGAGGAAGATCTACCAAGCAAATGGAGAACAAAAAAAAGCAGGGGTTGCAATCCTAGTCTCTGATAAAACAGACTTTAAACCATCAAAGATCAAAAGAGACAAAGAAGGCCATTACATAATGGTAAAGGGATCAATCCAACAGGAAGAGCTAACTATCCTAAATATATATGCACCTAATACAGGAGCACCCAGATTCATAAAGCAAGTCCTTAGAGACTTACAAAGAGACTTAGACTCCCATACAATAATAATGGGAGACTTCAACACTCCACTGTCAACATTAGACAGATCAACGAGACAGAAAGTTAACAAGGATATCCAGGAATTGAACTCATCTCTGCACCAAGCGGACCTAATAGACATCTATAGAACTCTCCACCCCAAGTCAACAGAATATACATTCTTCTCAGCACCACATCACACTTATTCCAAAATTGACCACATAATTGGAAGTAAAGCACTCCTCAGCAAATGTAAAAGAACAGAAATTATAACAAACTGTCTCTCTGACCACAGTGCAATCAAACTAGAACTCAGGACTAAGAAATTCAATCAAAACCGCTCAACTACATGGAAACTGAACAACCTGCTCCTGAATGACTACTGGGTACATAACGAAATGAAAGCAGAAATAAAGATGTTCTTTGAATCCAATGAGAACAAAGATACAACATACCAGAATCTCTGGGACACATTTAAAGCAGTATGTAGAGGGAAATTTATAGCACTAAGTGCCCACAAGAGAAAGCAGGAAAGATCTAAAATTGACACTCTAACATCACAATTAAAAGAACTAGAGAGGCAAGAGCAAACGCATTCAAAAGCTAGCAGAAGGCAAGAAATAACTAAGATCAGAGCAGAACTGAAGGAGATAGAGACACAAAAAACCCTCCAAAAAATCAATGAATCCAGGAGTTGGTTTTTTGAAAAGATCAACAAAATTGACAGACCGCTAGCAAGATTAATAAAGAAGAAAAGAGAGAGGAATCAAATAGACGCAATAAAAAATGATAAAGGGGATATCACCACCGACCCCACAGAAATACAAACTACCATCAGAGAATACTATAAACACCTCTACGCAAATCAACTAGAAAATCTAGAAGAAATGGATAATTTCCTGGACACGTACACTCTTCCAAGACTAAACCAGGAAGAAGTTGAATCCCTGAATAGACCAATAGCAGCCTCTGAAATTGAGGCAACAATTAATAGCCTACCCACCAAAAAAAGCCCAGGACCAGATGGATTCACAGCTGAATTCTACCAGAGGTACAAGGAGGAGCTGGTACCATTCCTTCTGAAACTATTCCAATCAGTAAAAAAAGAGGGAATCCTCCTTAACTCATTGTATGAGGCCAACATCATCTTGATACCAAAGCCTGGCAGAGACACAACAAAAAAAGAGAATTTTAGACCAATATCCCTGACGAACATCAATGCAAAAATCCTCAATAAAATACTGGCAAACCGGATTCAGCAGCACATCAAAAAGCTTATCCACCATGATCAAGTGGGCTTCATCCCTGGGATGCAAGGCTGGTTCAACATTTGCAAATCAATTAACGTAATCCAGCATATAAACAGAACCAAAGACAAGAACCACATGATTATCTCAATAGATGCAGAAAAGGCCTTTGACAAAACTCAACAGCCCTTCACGCTAAAAATGCTCAATAAATTAGGTATTGATGGAACGTACCTCAAAATAATAAGAGCTATTTATGACAAACCCACAACCAATATCATAATGAAGGGGCAAAAACTGGAAAAATTCCCTTTGAAATCTGGCACAAGACAGGGATGCCCTCTCTCACCACTCCTATTCAACATAGTGTTGGAAGTTCTGGCTAGGGCAATCAGGCAAGAGAAAGAAATAAAGAGTATTCAGTTAGGAAAAGAAGAAGTCAAATTGTCCCTGTTTGCAGATGACATGATTGTATATTTAGAAAACCCCATTGTCTCAGCCCAAAATATCCTTAAGCTGATAAGCAACTTCAGCAAAGTCTCAGGATACAAAATTAATGTGCAAAAATCACAAGCATTCTTATACACCAGTAACAGACAAGCAGAGAGCCAAATCAGGAATGAACTTCCATTCACAATTGCTTCAAAGAGAATAAAATACCTAGGAATCCAACTTACAAGGGATGTAAAGGACCTCTTCAAGGAGAACTACAAACCACTGCTCAGTGAAATCAAAGAGGACACAAACAAATGGAAGAACATACCATGCTCATGGATAGGCAGAATCAATATTGTGAAAATGGCCATACTGCCCAAGGTAATTTATAGATTCAATGCCATCCCCATCAAGCTACCAATGAGTTTCTTCACCGAATTGGAAAAAACTGCTTTAAAGTTCATATGGAACCAAAAAAGAGCCCGTATTGCCAAGACAATCCTAAGTCAAAAGGACAAAGCCAGAGGCGTCACGCTACCTGACTTCAAACTATACTACAAGGCTACAGTAACCAAAACAGCATGGTACTGGTACCAAAACAGAGATATAGACCAATGGAACAGAACGGAGCCTTCAGAAATAATGCCACACATCTACAACCATCTGATATTTGACAAACCTGAGAAAAACAAGAAATGGGGAAAGGATTCCCTATTTAATAAATGGTGCTGGGAAAATTGGCTAGCCATAAGTAGAAAGCTGAAACTGGATCCTTTCCTTACTCCTTATACGAAGATTAATTCAAGATGGATTAGAGACTTAAATGTTAGACCTAATACCATAAAAACCCTAGAAGAAAATCTAGGTAGTACCATTCAGGACATAGGCACGGGCAAGGACTTCATGTCTAAAACACCAAAAGCAACGGCAGCAAAAGCCAAAATTGACAAATGGGATCTCATTAAACTAAAGAGCTTCTGCACAGCAAAAGAAACTACCATCAGAGTGAACAGGCAACCTACAGAATGGGAGAAAATTTTTGCAATCTACTCATCTGACAAAGGGCTCATTTCCAGAATCTACAAAGAACTCAAACAAATATACAAGAAAAAAACAAACAACCCCATCCAAAAGTGGGGAAAGGATATGAACAGACATTTCTCAAAAGAAGACATTCATACAGCCAACAGACACATGAAAAAATGCTCATCATCACTGGCCATCAGAGAAATGCAAATCAAAACCACAATGAGATACCATCTCACACCAGTTAGAATGGCAATCATTAAAAAATCAGGAAACAACAGGTGTTGGAGAGGATGTGGAGAAACAGGAACACTTTTACACTGTTGGTGGGATTGTAAACTAGTTCAACCATTATGGAAAACAGTATGGCAATTCCTCAAGGATCTAGAACTAGATGTACCATATGACCCAGCCATCCCACTACTGGGTATATACCCAAAGGATTATAAATTATTCTACTACAAAGACACATGCACACGTATGTTTATTGTGGCACTATTCACAATAGCAAAGACTTGGAATCAACCCAAATGTCCATCTGTGACAGACTGGATTAAGAAAATGTGGCACATATACACCATGGAATACTATGCAGCCATAAAAAAGGATGAGTTTGCGTCCTTTGTAGGGACATGCATGCAGCTGGAAACCATCATTCTTAGCAAACTATCACAAGACCAGAAAACCAAACACCGCATGTTCTCACTCATAGGTGGGAACTGAACAATGAGATCACTTGGACTTGGGAAGGGGAACATCACACACTGGGGCCTATCATGGGGAGGGGGGAGGGGGGAGGGGTTGCATTGGGGAGTTATACATGATATAAATGATGAATTGATGGGTGCTGACGAGTTGATGGGTGCAGCACACCAACATGGCACAAGTATACATATGTAACAAACCTGCACGTTATGCACATGTACCCTAGAACTTAAAGTATAATTTAAAAAAAAAAAAACAATAAAATAATCCTATTCACCTCTTTCAGAAATATAAGTTGAAGAACATTTTTAACACATTTTTTGAGACCAGTATTACCCTGTTCCAGAGAGGGGAGAAACAGAGACAAAATAAGAGAAAAGAAAGGAGAAATAAAGGAAAGATGATAGTTGACAAAATATTAGCAAATAAAATCCAACATCTTATAAAAATATAGTATTTAAAATGGATTTTAACATAGGTAAGCAAGATTTGGTGATTATTCAAAAATTAATATAATTTATATTAATAACAATATTTGTGATCCTCCCAATAGATTCTGAAAAGCATATAAAATTAAACATCCACTCATAATAAAATATTTTAGCAAATAATAAATAGAAAATAACTTCCTTAATCTAGTGAATAAACATCAGTGGAACATCCATAGGTAACAACAAAATAATGATAAAAACCTGAATGTTTTCCCCTAAGATCTGAATAAGTCAAGTATATTAGCTCTCTTTATTTTAATGTAATATTGTACTGGTAGTTCTATAAATAATTAAAGAAAATAAACAGTATAAAGTTTAGAAAAACTAATAAAATAGACTTCATTCATGAACAGCATGATCGTTTGTGTAGATACACTAACAAATCAACAAGAAACATTTCTACAAGTAAGGAAATGAAACAGAGTTTGGAACAAACGGTGAATATAAACAAAGCATGCATATCCCATATTCTTGGGATAGAAGGATCAGAAGACACAATACCTTTAAAACCAGAATACTTCCAAAATTGATCTATAGATTCAGTGCAACTGCTAGCAAAATGACAACTGGCCTTTTTCTTGTCTTTTGAGGAAAAGGGAAAATAAATTAACCAGCTGGTCTAACATTAGCATGAGGATGCATGAAATTCAAAACAGCCAAATCAATCTTTAAAAAAGAACAAAGTTGGAAGATTCATACTTTCCAATTTCAATAGTTAACACTAAATTATGGTACTTATGACAACGTAATACTAGGAAAAGGACAGGAGAGACACAGATGAATGGAATAGAATTGAGTCTATAAACAAAAAAACCCTTACATTTATAAATGCACATTAATAGAGACAAATGCACATAATAATTGAAGATTTCAACACTCCTCATCCAGCAATAGACAGAACTGGTAAACAAAAAACATACCAACAAGGTAAAAAAAAATAATTGAATAATACCATCAACTAACCAGAACAATTTGACATTTATATAGTACTCTAACAACAATAGAATATACACGAAACATTCCCCATGATAAATTATATCTTGGGTCATAAACTTTAACATGTTTAAATAAACTGAAATCATACGAAGTATATTTTCTGATCATAATGGAAAGAAATCATAGGTCAATGACAGAAAAATAACATGAACATCTCCAAATAATTGAAACTTAGACAACACAGTTATAAATTATTCATACTTCAAGAGAAACTAGAAAACTTTTTGAACACAAATGAAAATACAACATATCTAAATTAGTATGATACCGCTAAGGCAGGGCTTAGGGGGAATTATATAACATCAAATACCTCTGTTAGAAAACAGTTTCTTTGAATCAATAATCTAAGCTTACACCTCAAGAGACTATAAAAAGAAGAGCAAAATAAACCTAAGAAAACTATAAAAGGAAGAAAAAATAAGTCCAAAACAAACAGAAGGAAAAAAAATGAACAATTTTATATTCATAATTTTACAAATTTAGAGTAAATGGCCATAATATTTGAAAAATAAAAATCACTAAAATGAAACAAATAAAAAGTAGAAGTATTTCTCTACCCTAGTTGTTCTAGTTGTTCAGTTTCTAACAACTAGAAACTGAAAACAATTACATTACAAAACAGAAAAACAATAAAGAAAATTAATGAAACCAAAAGCTGGTTCCTTGAAGAGATCAAATGAATTAATGCACCTCTAGTAAGAAAGCAAAAGTAGCAAAAAAACAAATTACCAATGAACGAAAAAGGGAAATCATAGAGATATGCTTTAATAGGAGAATGGCTAAAGACTCTGTTTGTCCATATAGTGGCATACCACACAACAACAGAATGGAATAAATCTATTTCTGTGTTAAAAT
>NC_045440.1:33345870-33365563 GCF_002776525.5 Piliocolobus tephrosceles | reverse complement strand
AAAAAAAAAAAAAAAAACACCAAAAGCAATGGCAGCAAAAGCCAAAATTGACAAATGGGATCTAATAAAACTAAAGAGCTTCTGCACAGCAAAAGAAACTACCATCAGAGTGAACAGGCAACCTACAGAATGGGAGAAAATTTTTGCAATCTACTCATCTGACAAAGGGCTAATATCGAGAATCTACAAATAACTCAAACAAATTTACAAGAAAAAAACAAACAACCCCATCAAAAAGTGGGCAAAGGATATGAACAGTCATTTCTCAAAAGAAGACATTCATACAGCCAACAGACACATGAAAAAATGCTCATCATCACTGGCCATCAGAGAAATGCAAATCAAAACCACAATGAGATACCATCTCACACCAGTTAGAATGGCAATCATTAAAAAGTCAGGACACAACAGGTGTTGGAGAGGATGTGGAGAAATAGGAACACTTTTACACTGTTGTTGAGATTGTAAACTAGTTCAACCACTATGGAAAACAGTATGGCAATTCCTCAAAGATCTAGAACTAGATGTACCATATGACCCAGCCATCCCACTACTGGGTATATACCCAAAGGATTATAAATCATGCTGCTATAAAGACACATGTACACGTATGTTTATTGCGGCACTATTCACAATAGCAAAGACTTGGAATCAACCCAAATGTCCATCTGTGACAGACTGGATTAAGAAAATGTGACACATATACACCATGGAATACTATGCAGCCATAAAAAAGGATGAGTTTGTGTCCTTTGTAGGGACATGGATGCAGCTGGAAACCATCATTCTTAGCAAACTATCACAAGACCAGAAAACCAAACACCGCATGTTCTCACTCATAGGTTGGAACTGAACAATGAGATCACTTGGACTCGGGAAGGGGAACATCACACACTGGGGCCTATCATGGGGAGTGGGGAGGGGGGAGTGATTGCATTGGGAGTTATACATGATATAAATGATGAATTGATGGGTGCTGACGAGTTGATGGGTGCAGCACACCAACATGGCACAAGTATACATATGTAACAAACCTGCACGTTATGCACATGTACCCTAGAATTTAAAGTATAATAAAAAATAAAAATAAAAAAAATAAAAATAAAAAAATGAAAGAGATACAGAGAGGCCAGTCGCGTTGGCTCAGGCGAGTAATGCCAGCACATTGGGAGGCCGAGGTGGGGGGATAACTTGAGGCAAGGAGTTTGAGATAGCCTGGCCAACATGGTGAAATCCTGTTTGTGCTAAAAATACAAAAATTAGCTGGGCATGGTGGTGCGCACCTGTAATCCCAGCTACCCTGGAGGCTGAGGCAGGAGAATTGTTGAATCTGGGAGGCGAAGGTTGCAGTGAACTGAGATCGTGTCATTGCACTCCAGCCTGGGCAACAGAGCAACTCTGTCTCCAAAAGAAAAAAAAAGACAGAGAAAAATGCTACTGATGAATGCTTATCATTTTGCTGGCAATAATATTTGATAGTAGTTTTCTATTCTGGGATTAAACAATGACTTTTTTTGAGCATTTGTTAGATGTTAAAATTTGGTGAGACTTTGGGGTGTTGAACCCCAACAAAAGCCCCAGATTTTTATAAGCAGTTCACAACTTTGTTAAAATCTGGTAAACAATGACATAATGTCTAAGAAATACCAAGTAAAAATTTCAAGGGCTTATTTTTTGACCCTGAAGTTTGAGAAGTTGTCTTTGAATAAACTTAGTGTCCAGAGATAAAACAGATAAAACAGGAGTGACTTCTAATAATAATTTGCAGTATTTAAAAGGGGGTTTTCCATAGAAATAGGAAGAAGAGAACAATCCATATGTATTGTTCTGAAAATAAATTTCTCCCAGCTAACTAGATTAATCTGAAAAAATAATTTGATATATTAAACTTATTTAATCCTTAGTGAAATTAATCTCCACTTCAGAGGACAGAAACCAGGGAGTCTGGTTTTTTAGGTGTCTCAGTGGGGAGGAATAAGCTGACCCTGTTTTAACAGACAGGCACTTGATGAATACATGTGTGTGGAGGCTTCTAAGGGGCATATACAGCAGTGCAGCCATCATTATTCACTGGAGCTTGTGTGAGTATTATTAATTCTACCCTACACAGAAGCTTCCCTGAAAACCCAACTCTGCCTGTGGCCGAACCATGTAAAATTCATGAGTTTTATCAAGCATCATATCTTCTCTAAGATACATACTTCGCAAGAGCAGAATGTGCATACCATGAGATTATTCTATCCTTGGTACAAGAGTAGAAAATTAGGGGATGATTAGCTTGACTTTCAACCATTCCTTTATTCTAATGCCTCTAACAAGGTGGTGGTTTTTTTTGTTTTTTTTGTTTGTTTGTTTGTTTGTTTCTTATTTGTTTTAAAAGTCGCATGTTAAGAGTACTTAATTGGGCTGATACATGTACTTTTGCTCTACAAGAATTACGTAGGCTATTTGTAAATTAATCCAGCTAGCCCCCAAACCATTCTGAAACACTTTATTAGACAAGACAAAAATTAAATAGATGTTATAAGGCAAAATACAACCAGAAAAAGAATGATCTTTTTCTTCTGCTACATTATGACCTCTGACAGAATTTTTTTTAAAATGCTTAATCTCCAGTACCTAAATATATATGTGCAGCAAAACTTTGTTGAATAAACTAATTTACAGAAGGGAGAAAAATATGAAAAAATGCACAAGGCAAGATATTGTCTTTTGTCCCGTGTTTTAATATTTGTATCAATAATATTTAATTAATAGATGCAAAACTCCTTTATATAGCCCTAAAACCAGAGGATATAATTGTTCATGTTTCATAAACATGTTTATTTTAGAGTTATGCTCAGTCTGTGAGAACAAAGAGATATGAAGTCCTATTCAATCACACTTTTGATTCATATTTGCTCAATTTATTATCTTAACCTATTTCTCTTCATTGACACAGAAAAGGTCCAGTTTTAAACTAGCAAAGATAGCTGCAAATTATTTGTTGTAATGACAAAGTTGAAATGTTTACTGAAGAGATGAAGAAAAACCGAGTGATAGGATAGGTCAGACAGGTAGAGGGAGAACTCAAACAAAACAAACAAAAAACTCTCACCCAATTCCGGTTTCAGAAAGTGTGGAGCAGTTTATAACAATTAAAAACTATATGTAACTATATATACATGTATACACACACACACACACACACATACACGTGTGCTTGCACAGTTACATACAGTTATTTGATCACCCTGAGGAATGACCAAAAGCAAGCAGAACTTGAGAATTCAGCCCTTGAAAGAAGACAAAAATGGCCGGGCACAGTGTTTCACACCTGTAATCCCAGCACTTTGGGAGGCTGAGGCGGGCAGATCATGAGGTCAGAAGTTCAAGACCAACCTGGTCAACATGGTGAAATCCCCTCTCTACTAGAAATACAAAAAGTAGTTGGACGTGGTGGCACGCGCCTGTAATCTCAGTTACTTGGGAGGCTGAGGCAGGAGAATCACTTGAACCCATGAGGTGGAGGTTGCAATGAGCCAAAATTGTGCCACTGCACCCCAGCCTGGATGACAGAGCAAGACTCTGAGAAAAAAAGAATAAGAATAAGGAGAAGGAGAAGGAGAAGGAGAAGAGAAAGAAAGAGAAAGGAAAGGGAAGGGAAGGGAAGGGAAAAAGAAAGAAAAAAAGGAGACAGAAAAAAAGAAAGAAAGAAAAAGAGAGAAAAAAAGAAAGAGGAACACAGTGAGTAATCTCTGTGTTCACATTGTTTCTAACCTGAGGTTCCTGCTCATTCTGCAATAGGGCTGGTGCGGGACAATTAGAACCCAAGCTGAGAGCTTCAGGATTGTCACCTTGAGGAGTGAGAAGACTGAATTTAAAGCTGTCAGAGTAACCAAAAATTAGGGGTGAGGATTCTGGAAAAGATAAATTGATTAGGAGATGAGTCTAAACTCTCCTCAAGTATTTGACACACAAACTGTGAATGTATGTGTGAGGCTCCAAATCGTCCACCAGTAAGCAACAAACTGGTGGTCTAAAAAGAGATTTTAGTTAAAGACCTCTGCATGAGAGACAGAGTTTGATGTTGGGATCCTATCAATTCAGAGGATTTGATTTGTAAAGGACACTTTAGTTTTTAGTTTTTTAAATGGAAGCCCAGGAGGGTCATACCTTAAAAGTAATCACTACATCCCAGGACTAAGGATATGGCTAACATGAAAGACAAAGCTGAAATAGGTTCCCCCACCCAAAATACAGAGCAAGATGCCAAAACCAAGTGATCAGTCAGTAATTTCAGTCACTGCTGGAATAAAAACCACTGCTGTTCGCAGGAGATTAACTGAATTCAGACTCTCCACAATGTGTTGTCAACAAAGTGAAGTTGCAATAAAAAGTAACACTCTTTGGCCATAAAAAAGAATGAAATATCATTTGCAGCAACATGGATTGAACTGGAGATCATTGAGTAAAGTAAGCCAGGCACAGAAAGACAAATATTGCATGTTCTCACTCATATGTGCAAGCTAAAAAAGTTTATCTCATGGAGATAGAGAATAGAATGATAGTTACTAGAGGCAGGGAAGGGTGTGTTTGTGTGTGTGTGTGAGTGTGTGCGCGCGTGTGCATGGTGAGGGGTAAATGGTACAAACATACAGTTAGAAGGAATAAGTTCTAGTGTTCTAAAGCACAGTAGAGTTAGCAACAATATAGTTTATATTTCAAAACAGCTAGAAGAGAAGATTTGAAATGTTCCAAACACAAAGAAATGATAAATTATTGAGGTGATGGATTCCTAAATACCTTGACTTGATTACTACACATTTTATGCATGTATCAAAATATCATATTTATCCAATAAATGTGTACAAATATCATGTATCAATAAAAATTTTTAAGAAATGTAGACATATTAAGAGACTAGTGTAGTTGAATCATAGTCAAAAGAAAAAAACAATCAATTGAAAACTCCCTAGAGGTGTTGATATCCTTGTATTGGAATTAACAATGTAAGTGTTTTAGAGCAGCTATTATAACTATATTAAATTATGAAAGAAATATATGCTTATAATGAAGGAACACAAAATAAAATATCCATAGAAAAATAAATATTGTAAACAAGTACCAAATGAATATCTTAAAACTGAAAACTAAAATGTTTAAAATAAAGAATATTTTATTGAATGGCTTCAACAGAAGACTAGAGATGAGGGAAGAAATAACCAAAAAACTTTAAAACTGATTAACATAATATGCATTGTGAAGAAGAGAAAGAAAAAAACACATCGAAGACAGAATTATGTGGGGCAATACCAATTGACTTACAAAAAAATGCAATTTAAAAAATGGAATAATTTTAAAATATAATAATACTAGAAGGAGAGAAGAAAGAGAACAGGTAAAGAATATATCTGAAGAAGTCCTGTCTGAAAAATTCACAAATAAATGAAAGGTATAATCTTACAGATTTAAGAAGCACAAATAGCTCCACACAGAATAAATACAAAGGAACCACACCTAGGTGTATCATAGTACAACTGCTGAGGACAAAAGAAAAAGAAAAAAATCTAGAAAGCAAAAAAATAGCACATTATATTAAATGAATAATACTGACTTCTGATCAGAACAAGGGAATCCAGAAACTAGGCAAACATGATATAGAAAGTGTTGAAAGGGGAAAACCCAGACCTGCCAGTTCTGAGTTGTATATCTTGAAAGTATATGTCAAAAATGAAGGCCAAAAAAAGATATTTTTAGATAAATAAAAAATGAAAAGATGTGTTTCTAAACTGATGTGTACTAAAAGGAATGCAAAAGCAGTTATTTAGACTGAGGAAAATAATTCTAGATGGAAATTTGAATCTTCAGAAAGAAATGAGGGATATGGCAATGATAAATATGCATGTAAATAAGAGCTTAATTTTTCTCTTATTTCCTGTATGATTATATAAAAAATTTATATACAATTTTATAAGACATATTTCTCTATATTATTTTTATATAGTTTAAATGACTACTTAAAGCAAAATGTGTAAGTTTTATTTGGGAGTTTGTAATATATGTTGAGGTAAATCATGAAAAATTATCTTAAAAAGAACAAAAGCACAATTGCAAGATTCTTTTATATGAAGTTGTATAATTGTAACTCTAAGTAGTTTGAAAAGTTAATAATTTGGATTTTAATCTCGAAATCAAGCTCACTAAAAGCAATAGAAAAAATTATAAATTAAAAGTCATTAGATAAATTACAGTAGAATTCTAAAATATATTGAATTAACAAAAAAAGGGCAAGAAATAGAAATGGGGAGCAAAAAATTGGAAACACAGAAAACAAGTAGAAACTTGTAGCTATATCTCAATTGTTATCAGTAATTACACTGAATGGAGATGGACTAAACATTGTAATTAAAGGAAGATGTTATTAGAGTTGAAAAAGAATCATGACTCAATTATAATCCACCAGCAGCACACAACACACTTAAATGTGAAGAAAATGAAAATTTAAAATAAAGAATGGAAGATATATGCTATGTTAGCAACAACCATAAGAAAGCTGGAGGGGCTATCTTAATATAAGATAGACTTAAGACAAAGACTATTACAAGAGATTTAAAAAAGGACACTTCATAATGATGAAATGTTCAGTACTTCAGGAATCTATACTAATCACAAATACGTATATGGCTAATAATAGAGCTTCAAATAGTGCTGTGAATATTGATTAAACTGATAAAAGAAATAGAATCATATATTTCATCGGAAATTTTAACATTCATCTCTCAGTAACTGATAGAACTGGACACAGAATCAATAAGGCCATAAGTGCTCTGAACACCACTAGGCACCTCTTTTAACTAATTATTGCTCATAGAACATTATACTAGAATACATGTTCTACTTGAGTGTACTTATTATGCTTGCCAAAATAGACCATGTTCTAGGTTATAAAAGAAGTTTCAATATGGCAAAAAGATTTGAATGTTTCAATATGCAAATGGAGTGAAATTTTGCAGACTATATATTCTGATTGCAATGAAATTAAATGACAAATTAGTAACAATAAGATATCTGTAAGTCCTCAATAGACCAAAGAATAAATTACAAGGGACATTAAAATTAATTTTACCAATTTATAATGAAAAGATAAAAATCAAAATGAATAAAATAAAATCTAGAGGAAATTTTATAGTATTACATGTTTATTATATTTGAAAACCGAAAATGTCTAATATCAAAGATCCATGGGTATACTTGATGAACTAAGAAGAAGATCAAAGTAAAACCAAAGTTATCAGAAATAAGGAAGTAATAAAGATTGGAGTCGATATCCATGAAATAAAAAACAAAAAACTGCTGGTACAGTGGCTGACACCTGTAATTCAAGCACTTTGGGAGGCTGAGACAGGAAGATGGGTGAGGCCAGGCATTCAAGACCATCCAGGCAACATAGTGAGACCCTCATCTCTACAAAAAATAAAAAATTAGCCAGGCGTGGCGGTGCAACCTGTAGTCCCAGCTACTTGGGAGGCTGAGATGGGAGGATAGCCTGAAGCCAGGAGGTCAAGTCTGCAGCGAGCCATGCTTGCACCACTGCCCCATCTTAGGTGACAGAGTGAGACCCTGTCACAATGAACAAATAATAAATAAATAATAGAGAAAATAACAGAATTTTGTCCTTTATTGTCATGACAGCATAGATGTGCAGATATTAAAATGTACTAAGGGAACGTTATCAACAATTATATACCACTAAATTTGGCAACTCAGACAAAATGGCTAAATTCCATGAAATCAAAAACTTATCAAAAACTGAAAAAAGATTAACAAAATATAAAGACTCATATGTTCATTAAAATAATCCAATTATTTATCAAAAATTTTCCCATAAACGAAATTCCAGGTTGCTTTAGTGGTGATTTTTACTACATATTTAAGAAAGTTGTATGATCAATCTTACATAAATACTGAGAAAGTAGAGTAGAAAACACCAAGTTGTTTTATTGGATCATCACAATACTAATATCACAGCTGGACAAAGATATTTCCAAAATAAATATATTGCACACAAATATCCCTCATGAACATAGTCGCCAAAATTTTTAAAAATGCAAGTTAAATCCAGCAATATACATATAAAATATGATAACATATTATGGGTCATGGGACATATTTTATAAAAGCAAAGTTGATTTAGCAATGAAAAGACAATGTAATTTGGCATATTAACAGAAAAGAAAAATCATAAGGTCATCTCATTAGATGCAGATTAAAGGTTGGCACAATTCAACACTATTGCAGGAAAAACTCCTAGCAAAACTAGGAATCGAAGAAAACTTTTATACTGGCTATTTAGTCAATGCAGTAAGACAAGCTAGGGGGGAAAAGGGCATATGTATTAAAAAAGAAAAAAAATGCCTTTATTTTCAGATGACATAATCATCTACATAGAAAATCCCAAAGGGAGATGCATTAATGTTACAAAAATCACCTATATATTTTCATAAGAAGAGTTTGCAAAGAGGAGAAAACCAGAATTGTCTGTAAGGGGACAAAAAGAATGAGGAGAGTAGAGCAGAAAAAAGTCAACAGAAGGGAAATATAGACCAACAAGAAAAAAGCTGGATCCTAAAGATAAACTTGACAGCTTCGAATTTTCACTTATTTTTAGACCTAATTTTTTTTCTTTATCCCTGTTTCTTCCAGTCCTGTCTAACTTAAGGGAAAGTTAATGTCTTCATTCGAAGCATTCTATGTTTCCAGTGAAATTCTAAATCTCACAAAGGCAGAGGTTATGCCTATTTTATGCACTTTTCTATGACCCCATAGCAGCCACAGTAGCTGCATGGTAGATACTTAACTCATTTCTTCATTGCTTAATGCATTTGTTCCTCACATATTGAGTGAGTGTTCACCATGCGTCAGGCACTGTTTTGGGTACTGGGAGCTTAGCAGTGAGCAAAAGAAAGCCTCAGCTTTTACAGAGCTTAAAAAAGTAAAATAAGGAAAGAGAAGAAAACAGCTAATAATTCAAATAAAATGTATATTATTACATATATTTATTTTTAATTGTTTAAATTTCCATTTTTATTATAAATTCAGTGGGTGCACATGCAGGTTTGTCACAGGGTATACTGTGTGATACGGAGGCTCAGGCCTCTGTTGATCCCATCACCCAGATAGTGGGATCACCCAGATAGACTTAGTATCTATCACCCAGATAGACTTAGTACCCAATAGAAAGTTTTCAGCCCTTGCCCCCCTTCTTTTTATATTTTTATACATATTATTTCCACAGGGTCTCAGAGTAATGATGTAGTATAGGCAGAGTGAAGTGATATCTCAATTTTATAGATAAGGAAACTGAAGAACGGAAAGACAGTGGGTTGCTAAGAGTCCTACAATGATGCAGCAAAGTCATGCATCTAGGTCTTCAGGGAGGAAATCTCATTTCCATTCTTCTTCCTTTAAAGCAGGCCAGAGGAAGGATGAAATAGACAAGCCCTACAATGCAGGATTTATGAAGGTTGCCACCCTCTTTTTCCAAGCATAGAAAAAATAGGTGCTCTGAGCACACGCTCATTGTTCCACAGCGGCAGCTGTGACTGCTAAAGGACGATGCCTTGTTAAAAGGAGAAAGAAGCATGGCTCCTTTGACAGAAGTTTTCTCTTGTGGCTTGCAGAGGATCAGACATCCATCATGCACTGTTATTTATTTATCATATCTTAGTCATTGCCCTCAGTAGCACAAATGCGAAATAGCAGTTTCCCTTTCCCCTGGGAAGGCCAAGCCCGATGAGTCAATAATTAAAAACCGCCTTGACAGCTGACACTTGTGACTCCCTGGAAAGCTGCAAAAGGGCAAGGGAAACAAAGAAAAGGTTCTTCTTATAAAGTCAAACCTAACTTTGTCAATTGACAGAAGGAGTTACATGCAAGTGAGAGGGAGAAAGACCAGAGGGCAGGCGTGGTGGACCATGAGCTTGATATGAGTCAGGGGTACAGTCATTTCTTGAGATGGTAAATATGACATGAGAATATATTATCACTGCAGTGCTGCAAGAGGACCTCATCAGAATATTGGGCACTAGGAGAGGATATATAGTTCTAGACTCTACAGTTTGAGTTAGGAGTAAAACTCTTAGGGAAGTTTCTGATGATCCACCTGAAATATAACAAAGAAGATAAATGGAGCAAAAAGGCATACTATTTAAATTGAAAGACCAGAGTAAATAACATCAAAACCCAGGAAAAACTGATAGGCATTCATTTCCAGAGGACATTAGAGGAAGAATGGGGTCTATGTTGAAGCAAAGGAATACCAAGATAGACCAAAGCTAGCTAAAGATTATGCTTGCAGTTTGGTTAAACAGCAGCAGATTACCACGAGTGAACGTACCATTTTCACCCAAAGAATGATTTGATAATTATCAATGAGAGTAATTACCATAATTACTAGATTTGGACAGAGTGGGTGGCAGTAAATGGCAGGGCATTGGAAGGCTCTTTCAAAGCCTAAGAGTCCACTCTCATTTCTTCAGCTCCCAAGGAGGCAAGACTTCCCTTCTTGGCTGATGCTCACTATAAGATGTCATCCATGTTCACTTCATTTCCACAAACTTCCAGAAACCAGAAAGTGGTGCCAATTTAATGTAACAATATCTTCATATATCTTTTTTCCAGAAGAATACTGGTAACCTTCTCAAAAAGCATGCTTTCTCCGGTTGTATTTTTCTTATTTTTCCCCCTAAGGCTTCATAAATGTCTTGTCTGAAATTTTAAGTATTTTTAGCATTCTTTTAGACAAAGAGAAGAAAAATGCCAAAATTTATTGAAAGTTTCAATAATGTAACATAAATGAAAAGGAAACCAGCTGTGGTGGCTCACACTTGTAATCCCAGCACTTCGGGAGGCCAAGGTGGGCAGATCACTTGAGATCAGGAGTTCCAGACAGCCTGATCAACACGGTGAAATCCTGTCTCTCCTAAAAATACAAAAATTAGCCGGGCGTGGTAGTATTCACCTGTAATCCCAGCTACCCAACCAGTTGAGTCAGGAGAATTACTTGAACCCAGGGGGCAGAGGTTGCAGTGATCGCACTGCACTGAGATCGCACCACTGCACTCCAGCTCGGGTGACAGAGCCAGAACCCAGAACCCAGCATTTAATCCTTGTTAACCCTATGAGGGTGGTTTCATTTACATTTACATTTCATTTACATTCTATTAGGTATTTAATCTAGAAATGATTTAAAATATAAAGAGAATGTGCATAGATTGCAAATGCTACACCACTGTATATCAGGACTTGAGCATTCCTGGGTTTGGGTATCTGCAGGAGATTCTGGAACGAATCCCCCTCAGATACTGTATTTGAGCTTACTACTTTCTTCAAAGCACTGGCCTTACACATCTTCCATCTATAATTTGTAGGGGAGAGGACCACGAAGCAGAGGATAAAAACCAAACTAAATACAAAAGTGCCATTTAGTCACCCAAGTTAGGGAAGAGGAGCTCCTTGGAGAAATACCAGCCTTAATGGTCCCCAGAAGTTTAATGCAGACAGTGGAAGTACAAACCACGGACACTCAAGAGCCAGTATGAACAGGAGGCATGATGGGTAGCTGCACCCGTGCCCTGATTTCAGGATCCTCGATAATCTCTTTGTATTCCCAAATGTCTTTTCCAATTTCTTCTGTTGCCCTAAATCCCACTGCTTGGCCATTGTGATGGAGTTCTGTGGAATGGGATGTTTTCTAGGGTCACAGGATGGGTCCTTACACAAAAGCATGAATTAGTTGGCCAGATCTGATCCATTCTTTACAGTTTCTTTGGCTAATCAGTTGAAAGTGTAAGGAGAGCATAACATGAGACAGTAGAGATACAGATAAAAGCAAAGTAGAAATAAGAATAAATATTGGGAATGATTTTTAAATCTATATTATTATATCAAGCCAAGTCAGAGTGAAATGTGTATTGATGCTGTGATTTGTATATAGTTTATACTTTGAGTCTGAAACTCTGGTGAAGAGAAGAGATGCCAAAAGCTTGGAGATGAATGCGCAAAATGATGTCTCTGGTTTCGGGCAGATAAATTTCAGCAAATTGACTATTGAACAGTAAAATAATAAGCTGATTCTTTTTTACAGCTATATAAAAAGATATGATTCACAAACCATACAATTCACTCATTTAAAGCAAAGAGTTCAATGGCTTTTGGTGTTTTTATAGATTTGTGCAGCCATCACCACAATGTATTTTGCAATATTTTCATTATTTCCCATAGAAACCTCACACCATATCCTGTGGCATCACCCCTCATCAACTCAGTCCTGCAGCCCCAAGCAGCCCATAATCTAATTTATGTTCCTGTAGATTTACCTATTCTGTACATTTGCATATCAAAGGAATTTAAACGGATTCTTAGTAATTATTTCATTTTTCAAGAATAAATTTTGTCAAAACATACTGACTTTTTTGATTGAATTACAGTAATTGCCCTTTAGAATATTATACAAACAATATATTTAAATATCAACAAAGATACTACTTTCCTAGAAAAAATATTTTAAAATACTCCAGCTGACCAAAAAAGTAGTTGACATAAAAAACTTGAAAATGAACAAGTTGTGGTATAAAATGACTGAGATTATGAACAATAGCAGATGCATATAGAATTAATAATCATTACAATGTTCATAAAATATGGCAAATGTTTAAAATAATTCTTGAAAGATGATATGTGGTGAATAATACATGTTACACATAAAATATGAATCTAACGTTCCAGTTCATAACAACAAAACTGATAATGGTGGGAGAACAGAAGAGGAAACAAGAAAAGTTAATGTTGTATATTAAGAGTTAAGAGACCATTACTATCACTGCCATTTATAGATAAAGAAAATAGGTTCAACATGTTTTATATAAACTTTAAATTTTGTAGAATGAAAAAGTGAATGTATATATATTCCCAGTTATGGAGAAAGAAAAATGTCAAGGAGAAATGGTACTTTTAGAAACGAATTTAAAAGAGACCTTCAGGAAGTATAATTGAATGGTCTTCATCTCCTGTTCCCAGGTGCAGTTCATATCATTACTTGTTTAAATTTCTTCCTAGATGGGCAGAGGATAATTCTGTCCTGCTCATAGATGTAACATGTACAACATGCAACATCTTATAAAGGCATGTTAAGTGAATAAATAAATGAATACACTCTTGATTATGAAACACAATAAGCCAGTAAGATTTTAGAACAAATATATCAATTCATCCATTATATGGAATATACAAGAATCTATTAAAAGTCATATTTTAGTGAACATTTGATGGCACGGACAATGCTCATGACAAAATATTAAATGACAATACAATTCAACAATTCAAGTTTATAGTAATAATACACATGAAGAAAGAGAGAATGGATGAGAGAAAGAGAAAGAAAAAGGGTTGGAAGAGAGAGGGAGATATTGGAAATAATTCTAGTTAACTGTTTCTGGGAAGTTAAAATCAGTGTTATATAAATTTCTTTGCACTTTAAAACAATTTCTTTTACTATATTGAAAATGCTATGTCTTATTTGTTCTAGTGATTATCTTTTTATTTTTACCTTTTATGGCACCTTTAGTTCCTCTTTTCTTATTTATTACAGTCATGGATAGTTTAATAAGGGGGATACAGTCTGATAAAAGTGTTGTCAGGCAACTAAGTTGTTGCGTGAACATCATAGATTCATACAAGCCTACACGGTGTGGCTTGCTACACACCTAAGCTATATGGTATAGCTTATTGCTCCTAGGTCAAAAACCTGTACAACATGTGAGTGTACTGAATAATGTAGGCAAAAAAACAATAGAAAGTATTTGTGAATCTAAACATAGAAAAGATACTTTAAAAATGCAGTAATATAATCTATAGGACCACTATTATATATGAGATATGTTGTTGACTGAAATGTCATTATGTCGTGCATGTCTACGGTTGGTTTGTCAGCGTTAAATAATTATCTCTTGATTTCAACTCCAACAATCAATGAACTTATTTTAAAATTTTCACTCCTTTTTTGATGTTTTAAGTTGAATTCTTTATTCTTTGTGAAATCATATCTATACAATATTTTTCCATCATTTTAATCATCCTTGTTTTCATGTTACATTTATAATTACATATATTAAATGCTCACTCTCAGTCCTTTCACCCCAGATTTCACAGTATCTTTTGGTTGAGTAAAGATCATTCTCTCGTAGTTTCCTCCAGAAAGACTATTGTGAACAGGCTGAGTCCTTTCAGGTATAAATTCATTATCTGTGGTCTTGACATTCGAACCGAAGCTTAGTTGAGTAAAACATCTTTGGATCATTCTTTCCATGAGTTCCTTAAAAATGCTGCTACAGGCCGGGCACAGTGGCTCACACCTGTAATCCCAGTAAGTTGGGAGGCCAAGGTGGGCGGATCACCTGAGGTTTAGAGTTTGAGACCAGCCTGACCAACATGGAGTAACCCCATCTCGACTACAAATGTAACATTAGCTGAGTGTGGTAGTGCATGCCTGTAATCCCAGTCACTCCGGAGGCTGAGGCAGGAGAATCGCTTCAACCTGGGAGGCGGAGGTTGTGGTGAGCCAAGATTACACCATTGCACTCCAGCCTGGGCAACAAGAACGAAACTCCGTCTCAAAAAATAAAAAGCTGCTACAAAATTGCCATGTTTGTTGATTTTGACAGATCTGACCCCATCATTATTTTCTTATTTTTGTCTTTCAGCAAGCAAGACTGGAGAATTTTTTTTCTTTGTCTCTAAATTATAATAGCTTTACTAGGGTATGTCACAAAATTCAGGAAATTCCAACTCAATTATTCCAAGAACCCAGTGAGCCTTTTAGTATGTAGATGTAAGTCTTTTAGTTCAATAAACTTTTCTTTGATGACAGGTTTTTTTTTTTTTCCTTAACTCAATTGTATTTAGGGGTAATTTACATACATTAAGATTCAACTGTTTAAAATGACAGTTTGATGACTTTTGATAAGTGTATATGCTTTGTAACCCATGTAAACACCACCATATCAAGATATAGGACTTTCTTATGCTTCAAGGAGATGCCCTTCCACTCCATTTCAGTTAATCCCTTTCCCCCAGCATCTTTCTTACCACCCGTGTGCTAGCCCCAAGCAATCACTGATTTGATTTCTATCACTACAGGTTAGACTTTTCTGGAATTTCATATAAATTAACCATAAAACATAAACATATTATGTGTGATATCATACAGGGTTCACGTTGTATGCCTAGTTTGTTTTATCTTGCTGCTCTTTCTCAGCATAGTTTTGGAATTTATCCATACTGTTTTATGTGTTCGTAGTTTATACCTTTTTACTGACATGTAGTATTCCATTGTATGTATATACCACAATTTTAAGAATTTAGCCATTGATAGATACTTGTGTTGTTTTACATATTAGCTACTGGAAACAAGCCTTCTGTAAACATTTGTGAAGAAGCTTTTTGGTGAACATATGTTTTTGTTTCTCTTGGACAAATAAGAGAGGCATTGCTGGATCATGGGGTAAATGTGCATTTAATTTTATGAGAAACTGCCAAACTGTTTTGCAAAGTTCTTGAACCATTTTATATTACCAAAAATAGCATATGAGTGTTTTGTGTGCTCTACTTCCATGCAACACTGTATATTCATTTTTTTTGTTTGTGTGTTTTTTACTTTAGCCATTATACTAGTTGTGTAGTAGTAGCTAATTGTTACTTTAATTTGATTTTCCTTAATGATAAATGATGTCGAACACATTTTTATGTGATTATTGACTATTCATATAGCTTCTTTGGCAAAGCTACTGTTTAAATCTGTTGCCAGTTTCGGGAATACCTGTTTGTCTTAATATAATTAATCTATAAAAGTTTTAAAATAATATTTTCTGAAAACAACTTCTTTATCAGATATATATAGTGAATATTTTTATCCTCATCTGTGATAGCCTGTCAATTTTCCTAGGAGTAACTTTCGAAAGGCAGGCATTACATTTGATAAAATTCACTTTATTAATTTTTTATTTTATCCTTCTTGTTTTGTAGGTTGTGTCTACAGAATGTGAGTCTTACCTAACCCATGGTCAAGAAGATTGTCTCCTACATTATCTTCTAAAATTTTTATAGTTTGAATGTTTACAATAGATCTATGCATTATTTTGAATTAATTTTGTCTATGATGTGAAATTCATTGAACTTTTTTATACATGGATGTCCAGTTGTTCAAGCACTACTGGCTGAAAATTTAATACTTTCTCTCATGGAATTACCTTCGTGTCTTTATTAAAAATCAATTGCTTGTAGATGTGTGAGTCTACTTCTGGACTCTCTTTTCTGTTTCACTAAATATTTATTCTTCAGGCTAAAATTCACTGTATTACTCTTGCTTTAATATGTCTGAAAATCAAGTAGTCTAAGTCTATCAATTAACTGTTCTTCCCTATCTAGCGAATTATTACTTTCTTTCCATTACAGGATTTTCAGTTATATAATAGCATTTTGTTAAAAGCTTTTATTCGTCTACTGATGGTCCTCATTTGTTGACTCACTTTTATCATTTTTCCTCTAATTTTTTGAATATTTATCCTTTAATTCTTTGAACATATTTGTAATATAAGCTTTGAAGTCTTCATCTACCATATCCCACAGTGGCTCCTGTTCAGAATGTTTTCACTGACTGCTCTTTCTCCTCTGTATAGGTCATACTTACTTTTTTATTTTTATTTTTTTCACGTCTCATAATTTTTCATCGTTAAGTAAATATTGAAGATAATATAATATAGTAATTATGAATTCTGTTGTGTTCTTTTGGGAAGTGTTGGCTTTTTATTCCAGTAGTTAATTTGCATGGACTCAAACTGAAAAGTTATCTCCCTCACAAAATGAACAAGTTGATATCTCAGTTTTGCTCTTAAGATTCCCATCTAATGCTTTTGAGCTAGGTCCACTCAGTGCTCTTGTGTGTGTTTTTATAATTGGTCGTCAGATAAGGAATTAAGGAAGCTCTAATCTCTGCCTCCTCAACTCAGTTTAGCCCACAGGACTCTGCCACCCCAGATGGGAGTAATTATAAGGCTCACTTCATGTATGCTCTTTACCTCATAGGTCACAGTCCTTCACTACCTGATCTCCAGTGTTGGAAAACAATTCCTTATATTTTCTTTAGTGTTGTTGAGGCAGGATTGCTAGTTTGAGCCTTGTTTATTCATAGTGGCTAAAAGTAGAACTCTGGATTACAATTCCATGTACAGTCTTTGTTACATTGTTTAATAATCTTCTTCAGGTACTCCAGTTGCTGTTATGTTAGATCTTCTTTGCCTATATACCATTTTAATCCCTTTCTTTCTTACTCTTTTTTTGCCCTTTATCTCCTCTTTTTTTTCATTACTTTTGGTAACCCGTCCCTATTTAATTCTCCCTATCAGTTTTAAGTCTATTCTTGATTAATTGGCTTTCACCTTAATTTTCATGTATGTCTTTTTCTTTAGCTTTCAGTAACTGCAGTCAGTTCATTTCCTTTTTTGCTGTTTTATCTATTTTTGTTTTTGATTTTTGAATTAATTATATAAGCATGATCTTGAAATGATTTTTGTGAGATATTTTATTTAGTTTGAGTATTGTGATATAATTCTTTTCTACTTTAAGGTTGTTTTTTGAGGGAGATTTTTATAAGATATATTGTTTAACATTGTCTGTTTTTCTTATGTAGTATCATTATATGGAGATGGGCTAATTTTATTCTATCCTTTTGATAAATTGTGTTTGTATTTCCTTTTTTTATTATTATACTTTAAGTTCTAGGGTACATGTGCATAACGTGCAGGTTTGTTACATATGTATACTTGTACCATGTTGGTGTGCTGCACCCATCAACTCGTCAGCACCCATCAACTCGTCATTTACATCAGGTATAACTCCCAATGCAATCCCTCCCCCCTCCTAACTCCCCATGATAGGCCCCAGTGTGTGATGTTCCCCTTCCCGGGTCCAAGTGATCTCATTGTTCAGTTCCAACCTATGAGTGAGAACATGCGGTGTTTGGTTTTCTGGTCTTGTGATAGTTTGCTAAGAATGATGGTTTCCAGCTGCATCCATGTCCCTACAAAGGACACAAACTCATCCTTTTTTATGGCTGCATAGTATTCCATAGTGTATATGTGCCACATTTTCTTAATCCAGTCTGTCACTGGTGGACATTTGGGTTGATTCCAAGTCTTTGCTATTGTGAATAGTGCCGCAATAAACATACGTGTGCATGTGTCTTTATAGCAGCATGATTTATGATCCTTTGGGTATATACCCAGTAATGGGATGGCTGGGTCATATGGTACTTCTAGTTCTAGATCCTTGAGGAATCGCCATACTATTTTCCATAATGGTGGAACTAGTTTACAATCCCACCAACAGTGTAAAAGTATTCCTATTTCTCCACATCCTCTCCAGCACCTATTGTCTCCTGACTTTTTAATGATTGCCATTCTAACTGGTGTGAGATGGTATCTCATTGTGGTTTTGATTTGCATTTCTCTGATGGCCAGTGATGATGAGCATTTTTTCATGTGTCTGTTGGCTGTATGAATGTCTTCTTTTGAGAAATGTCTGTTCATATCCTTTGCCCACTTTTTGATGGGGTTGTTTGTTTTTTTCTTGTAAATTTGTTTGAGTTCTTTGTAGGTTCTGGATATTAGCCCTTTGTCAGATGAGTAGATTGCAAAAATTTTCTCCCATTCTGTAGGTTGCTTGTTCACTCTGATGGTAGTTTCTTTTGCTGTGCAGAAGCTCTTTAGTTTAATTAGATCCCATTTGTCAATTTTGGCTTTTGTTGCCATTGCTTTTGGTGTTTTAGACATGAAGTCCTTGCCCATGCCTATGTCCTGAATGGTACTACCTAGGTTTTTTCTAGGGATTTTATGGTATTAGGTCTAACATTTAAGTCTCTAATCCATCTTGAATTAATTTTTGTAGAAGGAGTAAGGAAAGGGTCTAGTTTCAGCTTTCTACTTATGGCTAGCCAATTTTCCCAGCACCATTTATTAAATAGGGAATCCTTTCCCCATTTCTTGTTTTTGTCAGGTTTGTCAAAGATCAGATGGCTGTAGATGTGTGGTATTATTTCTGAGGACTCCGTTCTGTTCCATTGGTCTATATCTCTGTTTTGGTACCAGTACCATGCTGTTTTGGTTACTGTAGCCTTGTAGTATAGTTTGAAGTCAGGTAGCGTGATGCCTCCAGCTTTGTTCTTTTGACTTAGGATTGTCTTGGCAATGCGGGCTCTTTTTTGGTTGCATATGAACTTTAAAGCAGTTTTTTCCAATTCTGTGAAGAAACTCATTGGTAGCTTGATGGGGATGGCATTGAATCTATAGATAACCTTGGGCAGTATGGCCATTTTCATGACATTGATTCTTCCTATCCATGAGCATGGTATGTTCTTCCATTTGTTTGTGTCCTCTTTGATTTCACTGAGCAGTGGTTTGTAGTTCTCCTTGAAGAGGTCCTTTACATCCCTTGTAAGTTGGATTCCTAGGTATTTTATTCTCTTTGAAGCAATTGTGAATGGAAGTTCATTCCTGATTTGGCTCTCTGCTTGTCTGTTACTGGTGTATAAGAATGCTTGTGATTTTTGCACATTAATTTTGTATCCTGAGACTTTGCTGAAGTTGCTTATCAGCTTAAG
>NC_045440.1:33340109-33345860 GCF_002776525.5 Piliocolobus tephrosceles | reverse complement strand
GAATGGTACCAGCTCCTCCTTGTACCTCTGGTAGAATTCAGCTGTGAATCCATCTGGTCCTGGACTTTTTTTGGTTGGTAGGCTATTAATTATTGCCTCAATTTCCGAGTCTGCTATTGGTCTATTCAGGGATTCAACTTCTTCCTGGTTTAGTCTTGGAAGAGTGTACGTGTCCAGGAAATTATCCATTTCTTCTAGATTTTCTAGTTTATTTGCGTAGAGGTGTTTATAGTATTCTCTGATGGTAGTTTGTATTTCTCTGGGGTCGGTGGTGATATCCCCTTTATCATTTTTTATTGCGTCTATTTGATTCTTCTCTCTTTTCTTCTTGATTAGTCTTGCTAGCGGTCTGTCAATTTTGTTGATCTTTTCAAAAAACCAACTCCTGGATTCATTGATTTTTTGGAGGGTTTTTTGTGTCTCTATCTCCTTCAGTTCTGCTCTAATCTTAGTTATTTCTTGCCTTCTACTAGCTTTTGAATATATTTGCTCTTGCTTCTCTAGTTCTTTTAATTGTGATGTTAGGGTGTCAATTTTAGATCTTTCCAGCTTTCTCTTGTGGGCATTTTAGTGCTATAAATTTCCCTCTACACACTGCTTTAAATGTGTCCCAGAGATTCTGGTATGTTGTATATTTGTTCTCATTGGTTTCAAAGAACATCTTTATTTCTGCCTTCATTTCGTTATGTACCCAGTAGTCATTCAGGAGCAGGTTGTTCAGTTTCCATGTAGTTGAGAGGTTTTGATTGAGTTTCTTAGTCCTGAGTTCTAGTTTGATTGCACTGTGGTCTGAGAGACAGTTTGTTATAATTTCTGTTCTTTTACATTTGCTGAGGAGTGCTTTACTTCCAATCATGTGGTCAATTTTGGAATAAGTGTGATGTGGTGCTGAGAAGAATGTATATTCTGTTGACTTGGGGTGGAGAGTGCTGTAGATGTCTATTAGGTCCGCTTGGTGCAGAGCTGAGTTCAATTCCTGGATATCCTTGTTAACTTTCTGTCTCGTTGATCTGTCTAATGTTGACAGTGGGGTGTTGAAGTCTCCCATTATTATTGTATGGGAGTCTAAGTCTCTTTGTAATTATCTAAGGACTTGCTTTATGAATCTGGGTGCTTCTGTATTGGGTGCATATATATTTAGGATAGTTAACTCTTCCTGTTGAATTGATCCCTTTACCATTATGTAATGGCCTTCTTTGTCTCTTTTGATCTTTGATGGTTTAAAGTCTGTTTTATCAGAGACTAGTATTGCAACCCCTGCTTTTTTTTGTTCTCCATTTGCTTGGTAGATCTTTCTCCATCCCTTTATTTTGAGCCTATGTGTGTCTCTGCATGTGAGATGGGTCTCCTGAATACAGCAGACTGATGGGTCTTGACTCTTTATCCAGTTTGCCAGTCTGTGTCTTTTAATTGGAGCATTTAGTCCATTTACATTTAAGTTTAATATTGTTATGTGTGAACTTGATCCTGCCATTATGATATTAACTGGTTATTTTGCTCGTTAGTTGATGCAGTTTTTCCTAGCCTCGATGGTCTTTACATGTTTGTATTTCAAAACCACTTTTTGTTCTGTTAGTTTCATATACTTTTTTAATTAATTACTTTTATATTGGTGGTGATGGTGAGGGAAAATAATTTATGTGTCTTGTTTCTTTCTTTCATTTTTTTTCAATAGCCTTATTTTTTTTCTCTTAATTCCTGATTTGGCTTCACTACTACAGCTTAAAAGGATGTCTCCCCATTCCTACTCCTTCTTCTCCCCTAGATGTAATGTTTTCCCATGACTGCCATCTCAGACACATATATTTTCAAATCTTTTAACTATAGCTCGTACCTTCAACCATCAGGTTTCTGACCTGTGTTCAGTGTTGGATTTTTCTTTGTTTGGTGATTTGGTGTTTGCTGTGTATATTTTTCTTTTTCTCTGTTCCACTTTTCCATGCAGTCTCTTTAGACTCAGCACCTTTCCCTACATCCAATGTTTTGAAGTGACAGCGAGAAGTGTAATGATATCTCTGTTGGCATTTAATGTTGATTTGTCTATGTACAAGTGATTTAAAGCTTGTGTTCTCTAACTTATAATAATGTTGAAGCTATGTGTTTTATGTGAATTTTATTTGTACTTCTTTGTTCATCTGTATGTTATTATGCAGGCTCTTGGGACCATTTCTAATTTAGACAGCCACCTTTATAATAGGGTTAACTGGCATTATCTATATTTTTCGTGTTTTCAAAGTTTTTGACCAGGCTGGAGTGCAATGGCATAAACATAGCTCACTGCTGCCTTGAACTGGGGTCAAAGGAGCCTCCCTCCTCAGTCTCCTGAGTAAATGGGACTACAGGTGCACACCACCACACCTGGCTAATTTTTATAGATTTTTTTTTTTTTTTTTTTTTTGGTCGAGACTGGGTCTCACCATGTTGGCCAGCCTGGTCTTGAACTCCTGAGCTCAAGTGATACTCTGACCTTGGCCTCCCAAAGTGCTGGGATTACAGGTGTGAGCCACGATGCCCTCCAATACTATAAACTTTATAATACGTTTAATTGAGTAGTTTATCAAATTTTGGCAAGATACTTATTAAGTTATCTCAAGTCATTGCAACATTGTGAATAAGATAAATAAATGAATCCTAGTTGACAAAAACAAGGGAAATTTGAAGCATTTTAAATATTCACACATAAAATTATAGAGCTTAAGATCATGTCAACCATGAAAGAAGTTTAAAGTTGAAGATTAAAGGCTTTTTTAAATTTCTGGCTCTGTTCTATCTGATGTTTTAATCAATAACTTGAGTAAAGGTTTAAAAGGCGTTGTTTCAGATTTTTAAATGATAAAATTTGGAAAAGGTACCAATAGTTTGATTATAGCAATAACATTCAAAAAGAATTTTAAGAGGATGGAAAATGGATTAAAACCCATCAAACTAACTTAGCACAATGCATTTACACACAAAAAAAAATCAATTGCATGAATTTAAAATGTGATGAACCTGGCTGTTAGAAATTCATGTGTAAAAGATCTGATGCTTCTAGTTAACTGTGAACACAATAAAAATCAACAATATGATACATCTGCACAAAAAAGGCTAATATAGTATTACGTTTTGCTAGTAGGGTATTGTGGGCTCAGCATATATGAAGGGCATTTGAGTATGGATTTTGCTAAATACCAAAGATTTTTGAAGACACATCATTAAAAAATCTTTGTTGTTTGTTAAGTTTAGTTTGGGAGTAGATAGCTTATGATATTTGAGAAGGAGTAAATTAATTCAGTGGTGGCTTTTGAGGACAGGCATAGGACTAACAACTGGAGATGATTATGATAACTGATTTATGCTTAGTATAAGTAAGTGCTGCTAAATTATTAAATTAACTCAATCACAATAAGCATGTTATGTGAATTCCATAAGTTCCCATCACTGTAGATTACTAAACAATGGCTGCTTATAGTTAGTAGAGCACATGCCTGCTTAATGTGGGAGGTTGCACATCGGTGGCTTCTAAGATCTTTTTCAACTTCAAAATTATTCACGTTGATGAGGCTATATATTTACATAAAACAGAGAATAAAATTTTAAAAAGTTCTTCGTAGTCTATACATAAACCCAGAAATGAAACTGGTAAGAAATTGCTACCTTCCTACTTCCTTTCTAGTTGCATAGGCAGCTATGGTCAGACTTCTTAGACATTCAGAAAGTCACTCATAAAATTAATGGAAGATGATATTTCAGTTTAGCTTCAACCTGGAAGTTGCTGCACATGCAGAGGCCAGTAAGGATAAAATGAATTCCTAACAGGGATAAAATGCCAGCTTTTTCCTCTGGAAAAACATGTATCAGAACTTTCAAGAGAGATAATGTATGACAGTGTACACCTGGCTAAAGGAGAGATGCCATGTTTGGGATTGTAATTACCTGTACAAGAGATTTTCAGATTTTCAGATGTTTCTTTCTTTCTTTTTCTTTCTTTCTTTCTTTTTTTTTTTTTTTTTTTTTTTTTTTGTAGAGACAGGGTTTTGCTCTGTCACCCAGACTGGCATGCAGTGGCATGATCATAGTTCACGGCAACCTTGAACTCATGGGCTCAAGGAATTCTCTGCCTCAACCTTCTGAGCTGAGCTAGAACTACAGGTACATGCCACTGCAACTGGCTAATTTATTGTATTTTATTTTTTGTAGAGATGGGGGTCTCACTTTTTGGCCAAGGCTGATCTTGAACTCCTGGCTTTAAGTGATTCTCCTGCCTTGGTCTCCCAGAGTGCTGGGATTACAGGTGTGAGTCACCATGCCTAGTCTAGAGTGTTTGTTTCTTTGAAACAGCAAGAGCTTCTTGGAATTTTATAGATTACTAACTAGATAATTAGAATTATAAAATAAAGTTGCCAAGGGCTTATTGCTTCATCTGAACTTTTAGAAAGTAGAGATAAATTGAAAATGTTATGCAATTGCCTGTCAAAAACTGAAAACTCTGATATTTTACCGTACTTTTAAGCAAGTAAATCACCCTGCCACAGATTGATGAATTCTGC
Source organism: Piliocolobus tephrosceles (assembly GCF_002776525.5). NCBI lineage: Eukaryota > Metazoa > Chordata > Mammalia > Primates > Cercopithecidae > Piliocolobus > Piliocolobus tephrosceles. Next base: position 33,341,331 of record NC_045440.1, on the reverse strand, counting down.
CAAAGACAAAGGACATCTGGGTTAGAGACAAAGGACAGGGAACTACAGCACTAGCAGTAGCTAAAGAACCAGTCTTTTCTTGCACTAATACCCTAATCCTCAATTCTCACCAGGTGAAGTGAAGAGAGCCAGGTGACACCTGTACATGTAATGGGTTGTATCACAGAATATAAAACCCTGAACACAGAAAACCTGAATCTTTTACACTGAGTATTAAGAAAACCTGGTCTTTGCCCTGGAGGAAGACATGATCTCTATTTTCCAAGGATGTTTGTTATAGAAATATTCTTGAAAATATAGCTCAGAACAAAAGCAGTTAGTGCCTCTGTTGCAAGGCATGCAGAATAAAAGAGACTTATAGAGAATTGTCTCTCAGCATTGGAATCTCATATCTGATTTTTAAAAAAATTTACTTTAAGTTCTGGGATACATGTGCAGAACATACAAGTTTGTTACATAGGTAGTATACATGTGCCATAGTGGTTTGCTGCACCTATCAACCCATCATCTAAGTTTTAGGCCCTGCATGCATTAGGTATTTGTCCTAATGCTCTCCCTCCCCTTGTCCCTCACCCCCCACCAACAGTATGTCCCCCACCCCCCACTCTGGTATGTGATGCTCTCTCCCTGTGTCCATATGTTCTCATTGTTCAACTCTCACTTGGTGTTTGGTTTTCTGTTCCTGTGTTAGTTTGTCATAGCTGATATTACAAACCCACTATTCCACTGCAAATCAGAGATAGAAAAACAGAGTGAATCAGGACGACAAAGAAAGAAAAACTAGAGACCCTGGCCAAACAAAGATATGTCCTTAGCCTCATTTAGTAAGTATTGTTACTAATTTCTAGGAAAAAAGAATTAGGCCTTACAACCAGAATCATGTAGGTATTACTGTACCTCAAATTCCACTCCTCTCTTTTTCTCTTTTCCATATACATATACACTGAAAAAGCCATCCTGTTATGGATACTAATGTATTTTTAATTAATCCTTTTGTCTTCTTTTGGTTCCAGTGTTCAAATGTTCCTCACGTGTTGTGGATTGTTGATTGTCTCAACCAGCTAGACCTCAGATAACAATTGCCAACAAGATTCTCAGGCCAAGAATTGGTAGAACTAGTAAGAAAAATGTGATTTTTAAACTTTACTGATTGAAAGGATCACTTAAAAAGAGATGATAGATAGATAGATAGATAGATAGATAGATAGATAGATAGATAGAT
>NC_045440.1:33296953-33340099 GCF_002776525.5 Piliocolobus tephrosceles | reverse complement strand
GATAGATAGATAGATAGATAGATAGATAGATAGATAGATAGATAGATAGATGTACACATATACCGATAGATTAGATAGACAGATATAGATATCTAGATACCTATATAGATAGACAGAAAGAAAGAAGATTCTGGATGCCCTCTTACAAAATTCTATTTGAGTAGTTGAGGGGTAGGTCTTATAAACCTACTTTTGAAATAAGCAACCTAAGTGACCTTCATGCAGTTGCATTTGAACAGCAGTTGAAAGCTAGTGCTGTAGGCAGCATCACTTTATCAAGTCTTAGTGAGCTGGATAGTTCCAAAGCACATTAAAATGGCAAAGGGCTATGTGAGTGAAAGGGCATTGATGCATTATTATTGGAAACTACTTTTTCAACATTATCAAACTCTGTCTGAATGGATTACTGTGTGGTATTACCCTAAGGACACTGGAAGTGGGGTAACAGAGAAGTAAAAGTTGGAAGAGGATCCAGAAGATTTCCCATTGAGCCTTTGTTTAATTATAATAGAGTGCCTATAGTGAAGTTCACTATCATTTATGCAGTTATTGACATAATGTAAGTTATCTGACATAAGTAATGTTTTCTTTCATATCTGAAATTGCCATTGGTAAGTTAGAAGAAACTTCTTTTATCCAAGATTTACTTTGCCTAATCACTGACTAGTTTGTACAAGTTGGAATCAAATATGTGATACAAGTTCATCCTTCATTTTGCAATCTGGAATCAGACTAAAGTGTTGACTAATGTCACTCCCTTTCTACCTGAAGAACTCAGAGATCTCAACTAGAGAATTCTAGTGATGCAAATGATATTTTGTTTGCAACATTTCAATATAAAATGTCGTGGCTGTAGGTCTAGAGTTCTAATAGTTTACAAAAACAACTAGATTACAATTTGGGCAATGACATTAGATCCTTTTGAACCCTTCTTTGAGATTCTCACTTTCATGCCCTGTTAAAGGGAATAATCATGTGGATTTTTTCACAAGTAGTGCTATAGTCTTTGCTGTGGTTTGCATCTACTCTCTAGCAAGAAATGGAATTGAAAATGGTACATGAAATTTTTATTGCAGTTTTTCCTTGTAAATGTTTTATATTTGAATGTAAAATAATTAGGAAAACGGATTTCTAATTTAGCCAAAGAGGGTCAATTATGCTGAATGCATAGAGGGAGATACTTGTAAAAGTAATTTTTAAATTTACATTTTCTTTTTGTCTTAACATTGTATTTTAAAAAGTTTCAAACATGGAGAAATACAAATGTGTTCAATGAATACCCATATATCCACCATATAGATCCCATAGTTAACTTTACCATATTTACTTTCTCACATAACTATTCATCTATCTGTCCAATTGTTTATCTGTAAATCCATCTAAATGAATTAATGCATCTTAAAGTAGGTTGCATACAATAAACAAATATTAAATTCTGGTTAATGATATCCATGTTGAAATGTAACTACCTATAAATACTTAAGCATGCATATCATTAACTAGTGCTCAATATTTATTTTTAGTTTTTCAGGTAAAATTTTTACATAATGAAATGCACATTTTTTAGCATACCATTCAATGGGTGTGACAATTGCATACAACTCAGGAAGGCAAATTCTTTTCCAGATATAGAACATTTCCATCACTCTGGAATGTTGCTCTATGCCACTCCCTTATCAATACCTAAACAGGTGCAACCACTGATCTGATTTTTTTCCACCATAGATTAGATTTTTCTGTTCTAGAACTTCATATAAGTGAAATCATACCTTCTGTGCTCTCTTATGAAAGGCATCTTTCTTTCAGCTTAATAAATTGGAGATTAATCTGTGCTTTTTTAACCTAGTGATTCTGGGTGAAATTTACATTTAAATTGGTGAAGTTTGAGGAAGCAGATTGTCCTTCATAATGTGGGTAGACCTCATCCAATCAAGTGATGGTCTGAATTGTACCAAAGATTGGCCTTCTGAGTGACAGAGAATTTTCCATCACGCTGTCTTCAGAGTACATCTTTACCATCAGGTCTTCTGGGTTTCCAGCCTGTTAGTCCACAGTGTAGATTTGGACTGTGCAGCCCTCAATTCCTTAAAATAAAAGTTTTTCTATATACATAAGCTTGTTGTTCTGTTGCTCTGAAGAACTCAGATGAATACATCCATAAATGAAATTACTGCATTTTATTTATTTTTATATATTATAAATGCCTATGATTTTAAAAATCAACAGGTACAAAGTGTATTCAGTGAAAAATAAGTCTCTATATCACCCTAAACCTCATTGGTGCCCTATGGTCCCCTTCATAGACAACTACTTTTTCTTTATCTGTTTATGTCACTCTGATGGAATGTTACTCATTTCTCCGAATTTTCCAAGATAACTACACATTTTACATACTTTTCATTCTCAAGAAAAAAGAAAAAAAAAACAAAACCTTAGTCTAAGTGAGCAGAGTCTAATTATCAATTATTATCAGGAATACATTCAGAAATCTCTTTTTACTTCATTCGTAGGAATGTAGGAAATTGAGGGTAAATATATTTACAGTTTACATGGATTCATGGCCATTCCTTTCTGCAGTTTTAATTAGAAGGCTAATCTCCACTTCTACCTTGAAAATAGGCATGCCTTAGATCCAAGTTTTATGTACATAGAAAATTGGTATTAGTATGATTTTATGTCTATAGAGAAAAACTCTATTCATACTTAACCCCCCCCCCACACACACACAACAATGTTAAAATGTGCATTGTTTTTTTACTACCTTAGCCTTCTCATATGATAATATAATTTAAAAATATGTACTTATTCATTATTTCCACTTATACCAGAGACATTAAAACTTAAAAGCTTAAAATATATACCAGTTTATTATAATATATTTATAATATGTGTCTACCACTGCTTCTTGTACACACAAAAGTGTTTAGTGGGGTCACATTAAATGTCAGGTGTTTTACATATGTTAATGTAATTCATGAAGTTGACCACAAATTAGCATTTCATTCAATAAATATTTAGTGATTGTCTACTATTTGCCAGACACTATTCTAAGTGCAGCAGTGACAAAAAGAGACATAAATTATTATTTTCTATTTTAGTGGAAGGAAACAGGTAAATATGAGTAAGTAAGTAATATACTATGATAAAAGGTGGTAATCTTAGGGAATATTAAGCAAAGTAAGAAGGAAAAAGAATGCTTTTACTAGGTGGGTGTGATATTGTTTTGAAAAGATCATATTTGAGTTAATATTTGAAGGAGTTGAAGGAATATGCTGCATAGATATCTGGGGGAAGAATTTCAGTAAGGGGGAATGTCCAGAGAAAAGGGCATGAGGTGGAAATATGCCTGGCATTTTTGAAGAAGTGTGAAGAGTCAAATACAGTTGCAATGAATTTTATTTTCTCTCAGTAGACTAAATTTGCTATTTATTTCAGGGAGTGTGGGGCATAGCAGTAGCAGATGATGTTGAGAAAGAAAAATATGTCCAGAGAAAGAACCTCATTGTATAATGAAAGTAAATAAAAACTTTATCAGAAAAAAATCTGAGACAACTTCTTGCCAACAGATGTATACTGTAAGAAATATTAAAGGAAGATTTTCAGGTAGAAGAAAAATATCATAGACAAAATTGTTGAACTAGAAAAGAAATAAAGAACTCTGGAAATGGCAAAAAAAAATTAATTTCCTTTTCATTTAGGCTATTAGTGTAGAAAAAGGTAGCTGAGTTTTCCATGTTGATTTTGTATCCTGCAACTGTACTAAATTCATTTATTAATTCTAACAGGTTTTCTTCAAAATCTCTAGAGTTTTTCACATACAGGATCATGTCATTTGCAAAAAGAGATAGTTTAATCATTGCATTCTGATTTGAATGCCTTTTATTTTTCCTGTCTGATTGCTCTTGATAGTACTTCCAGGACTATGTTGAATAGAAGCAAGGAGAGGAGGCATCCTTGTCTTGTACTGGATCTTAATGGAAAAACTTTCAGTTGTTTCTTGTTGATTATGCTGAGTTTTTCCATAAATGGTCTTTTTTATGTTGAAAAGCTTTTCTTCTATATCTAAACTGTTGAGAGTTTTTGTAATGAAAACAATATTAGATTTTGACTAATGCTTTTTCTGATCCACTAGGATAATCATGTTGTTCTTATCTTTCATTTTCTTAATGTGATGTGTCACATTGATTAATGTGCATATGTTAACCCCGGCTTTCATGTCAGGGTTAAATCCTTTTTGCCATGATATATAATCTTCTTGATGTGTTTTTAAATCTGGTTTGGTAAACTTTTCTTGAGAATTTTTGCATCAATATTCAGAGAAAATGGCCTGTAGTTTGCTTTCCTTGTATTATTCTTGTCTGTCTTATGTATGAAGGTGATGCTGGCCTCATAAAATGCATCTGGAATTATTCCTTTTAACTGTATATTTAGAAAGAGTTTAAGAAGCATTGGTATTATTCTTATTTGAATGTTTGGTAGATTTCAGCTGTAAAACCATCTTGTCCTGAGATTTTCTTTGTCAGGAGGTTTTTGAATACTTCTTCAATCTTTTTGTTTGTTCTTGGTCTGTTCAGGCTTCCTATTTCTTCCTCAGTCAATCTTGGTATGTTGTATTTTTCTAGGAATTTATCCATTCACTCTAGGTTATACAATTTGTTAGTATGTATTTGTTCAAAATATTGCCTTATGATTCCTTTATTTTTTATTTTATTTATTTGAGTTTTCTCTTTTTTTTCTTGGAGTAGCTGTTTGTCAATTTTCATTAATTTTTTTCAGAACTCAATGTTATTGATTTTTTTCTGTTCTCCATTTTATTCTATTTCTGTTCTGACTTTTATTTTTTACCTTTTTTCTGCAAATTTTGGGTTTAGTTTGTTCTTCTTTTTCTGATTCCTTGAGGTGTAATGTCAGACTATTGATTTGGTATTTCTTTAATTTTTAATGTAGGCATTTATTGCTGTTGTGTGTCTCATGATGTATCAAGATATTTGTAAATTTCCTTTATGATTTCTTCTTTGATCCATTGGTTGTTTAGAAGAATGTTGCTAATTTCCACATATTTGTAAAATTTCCATTATTTCTCCTGTTATAGATTTCTAGTTTCATGTCACTGTGGTTTAAAATGATGCTAGATATGATTTCAGTCTCCTGAAATTTGTTAATGAAATTTCAAATTTCATCACTTATTTTGTGACCTAAAATATGGTCTATTCTGGAGAACGCTCCCCATCCATTAAAGAAAAATGTGACTCTGCTGCCATTGGATGAAAATATTACACATGTCTGTTTGGCCTATTTGGTCAAAAATGCAATTCATGTCCAGTATTTCCTTATTATTTTTTTGTTTTATTGATCTCTTCTGTGTTCAAAGTGGGGTATTGAAGTCCCCTAGTATTATTCTATTGTTATCTATTTATTCCTTTATGCTCACTAATGTTTGCTTTGTGTATTTTGGTGCTCCAATGTTGGGCACTAATATATTTAAAACTGTTGAATTGATTTTTTATCATTAAATAATTACATGCTTTGTCTTTTCTGAAAGGTTTTCGCTTGAAATCTACATTATCAGATATAAATTAGCCACTTGTGCTCTCTTGTGGTTACCATTTGCATGGTATATTTTCTATCCTCTTGCTTCCAGCATATGTGCTGGTAAGCTTAAGTCTCTTGTTGGTAGCATATACTTGGATCTTGTTTGTAAATCCACTCAGGTACTCTGTCTTTTGATTGGAAAAGTGAATCCATTTACATTCAAGGTTGCCATTAATAGGTATGGACTTAGTCCTACCATTTGCAATTGTTTTCTCATTGTTTTGTAGCTCTTTTGTTTCTTTTTTCCTTTCTTGTTTACTTTGTGATTTGACAATTTTATCTAGTGTTGTGTTGATTCCTACAACTTCATTGTTTGTATATCTCCTATAGTTTTTGTTTTGTGGTTATCATGAGGCTCACATAAAATGTCTCATAATTATTTTAAGCTGATAACTTCTGTCACATCCAAAACTCTAGATTTTATTGCCCACCTTAAATTTATGTATTTGATTAAACAATTTATATTATTTAATATTGTGTATTTCTTAACAACCTATTTTGGCTTTAGTGATTTTTACTATTTTTATTGTTTAATTTTTTATGTATTTTATTTTTGAGACAGGGTCTCACTGTCTTACCCAAGCTGGAGTGCAGTGATGTCATCTCGGCTCACTGCAACCTCCTCTTCCCAGGCCCAAATGATACTCATGCCTCAGCCTCCTGAGTAGCTGGGATTACAGGTATGCGCCACCATGCCCAGATAATTTTTATATTTTTAGTAGAGATGGGGTTTTACTATGCTAGCCAGAATGGTCTCAGACTTCTAGCCTCAAGTGATCCACCACCTCAGCCTCCTAAAGTTCTGGGATTACAGGCACGAGCAACTGCACTCAGCCTTGGCTTTAGTAATTTTTGACAGCTTTAACTTTTAACCTTCATAGTAGAGATATGTATGATTTACACACCACCATTACCATACTGAAATATTGTGAATTTGACAATGTATTTACTTCTACCAGTGAGTTTTACACTTTTACATGTAATCATGGCAGCAGTTATCATCCTTTCTTTTCTGCTTGAGGAACTCCTTTACACATTCTTATAGGCAGGTCTAGCAGAAATAAATTTCTTCAGCTTTTTCTTGTCTGGGACATTATTTTTTCTTTATATCTGAAGAACAGTTTGCTGGGTGTACTATTCTTGGCTGATTTTTTTTAAATTTCAGCACTTTGAATATATAATATCATTCTCTATTTAGCCTGCAAAGTTCCTGCTGAGAAATCTGCTGATAGTCTAATGAGGCTTCCCTGAGACGTTTCTCTTGCTGCTTTAACACTTCTTTCCTTTTCTTTAATTTTTGAAACTGATTATAAGCATCCTTGGTGAAAATGTCTTTGGGTTGTATCTGTTCGGGGACTTCAAGTTTCATGGCCATGAATGTTTAAATGTCTCCTAAGACTTGAGAAGTTTTTAACAATTATTTCATTAAATAAGTTTTCTGTCCCTTTCTATATCTCTTCTCCTGTGTGAAATCACATAATGTGAGTATTTACTTAATGGTGTCCCATCACTTGTGTAGGCTGTCTTCACTCTTTTTCATTTTTTCTCTCTGACTGAGTCATTTCAAAATACCTATCTTCAAGAGTCAGATTCTTTCTTCTGCTTGATCTAGTCTGGTGTTGAAGATCTCTATTGCATTTTTTTACTTTATTGGTTAAATTCTTCAGCTTTAAGATTTCTGGTGGGTTTTTTTTGTGTGTAAATAATATCTTTTTGTTGAATTTCTCATTCAGATTGTAAATTGTCCTGATTTTGTTAACTTACCTGTTTGTATTATCTTGCATCTGTCTGAATTTCCTTCAGATCATTACTTTGAATTCCTTTTCAGACAATTCATAAATTAGTATTTCTTTGTGGGAAGTTACTGGAGAATGCTTGTGCTTCTTTGCTGGTGTCATATTTCTTTGCTTTTTCATTTTCCTTGTGTCCCTGCATTAATATCTGTGCATCTGGGTCCAGTCATCTCTTCTGAACTTTACAGAGTGGCTTTGGTAGGGGAACACTTTCACCCGCTGATGAGCCTGATCATGCTGATTGGACAGGGTGTGTTGACCCTTGTTCAATATAGGACAACGTGTAGTCTCTGTGTAGTTTGTTCAGTTTTGATCAACATCAACAACAGCTGTGGTGCCTCAGTGATCTAGGCTGCAGGAATTTGTGGCAGTGACAGTGGCTGCACTTATTACTGGAGAAAAGGCTTTAGGGATCTTCTTGTTCTTGTCTTCCCAATAGTAGGAGTTTTAGATAAGAAGATCTTCCTTGGTGTCAGCCCACAAGCAGTCATGGCAGAACTGGGATCCAGGGAACATGTTCTGAAAGCATCTGTGGAGCCAAGTTCCTGGGCTCCGGATTATAGAACTACTGTAGTACCTAGGTGCATGTTAACCTTCCAAGACATGATTAGATGCAGTTCTTTCATAAAGCCAGTGTCTGTTCCCCTGAGGGACATTCCAACAACTACAGCCCTGAGGGCTGGGGTGTAGTTATGATTCAGACTACTGGGAGCAGGGTCCATTGCCATGGCACTGGGGAAGGAGGAGTGCTCTGGAGGCTTTGTACCTGGGGAGCAAGGCACAGCTACAATTCAAGACCTGGAACTAACAGGTCACGGTGGCAACCTGGGCTCTGGGGAATAAGATACCATGCAGTGGTGACTCTATATCCTGGGATAATAGTACACAAGGATAGTACTAACTCTGTAAGGCCAGGTATAACAACAGGTTGTAAATGAAGAAATAAAAAAAAAACCTTTCCATTTGGCCAGGCATGGTGGCTCACACCTGTAATCCCAGAACTTTGGGAGGCTGAGGCAGTTGGATCACCCGAGGTCAGGAATTTGAGAACAGCCTGGCCAACATGGCGAAACCCCATCTCTACTAAAAATACAAAAAATTACCCAGGCATGGTGGCAAGCACCTGTAGTCCCAACTACTCAGGAGACTAAGGCATGAGAATCACTTGAACCCAGGTGGCAGAAGTTGGCAGAGAGCCAAGGTCATCACACCACTGGGTGACAGAGCCTGGGTGACAGCCTGGGTGACAGAGAGTGACAGAGCAAGATTTTGTCTCAATAATAAAAGAAAACAAAACAAAACACCCCCCTCTATTTACAAATAATGTAATTGTTGATATAGAAAACATCATATAATGAACCAAAACTTAAACTAGTTGGAGTATTGAAAAGTTGTAGGATGCAAGATTAACAAACAAAAACAACCATTTGCATTTTGTATATTAGAAATAACAATTTGGAAATTTAAAAGGTATCATTTAAAATACCGTTTTTTTATTTTTATTTTTTATTTTTTCAACTGTTTTTCAAGATGGCGTATAAGAAGCAGTGTTAGTGTGTCTTTCTCACTTGAAAGGACACAATAGTGGATAGAGATTCACATTGTGAATTTGTTTTCCAAGAAACACCATAGAAACTTACCAGGAAAACTAAAACAATTCACAGACTCTTTGAAAGAAGTAGAAGGTTGCAGCTCATTCCATAAGACAGGCGAGAAACTCTTAACAAAAAGGTCATAAACTTTTGGGAGCTTATGGTCCTGTCCATCACTTGAGAAAGTAGAATGCTTCCCCTGGACAACACAGGGCAAGTTCAAATCCCACTGCTACTACTACAACTGGTGCTCTCTTGCAAGCACCATCTCCTGGCTAAAGGCCAAGAAACTCAGGCCATTACAGCACTTCCTGGCAGAATAACACTGTACCCAGGAAGGAGAAAACAGCTGCGGGATCTCAGCTAACACTATTACTTGCAACACCTTGGCTAACCAGAGGTCCTGAGTCTGTCTACCCTACATGTTTACTACTAGTATAACCAGCATTCAAGAAAGCCAGCACACTAAGCCCATGTACACCCAAGGACTCTCACAGAGTCTACGTCACTCCTCTGCCACCTCCATTAGAGCATCTGCTGGTATCCACTACTGGGAGACCTAAAGACAGGTCACATCACTGGATTTTCACAGGGCATTTCTCAGCCTGGAGTCATATAGCCCCACTGGGTGGCTAGACCCAGAAGAGCAATCACAGTCACTGTAGTCCAGCTCACAGGAAGCCCTATTCCTACATGAAAGGGAAGAGCACCACTTCAAGGGAATGCCCCATTGTACAAAATAATCTGAACAGCAGACCTCGAGTCCCAGATCTTTCTGCTTGTGGGAAGTTTCTTACAGCAGAGTGTAATTGCCGTGTTGGGCACAGTAGGGAAAGTCTGCTTCTCTACCCCAACAGTCTCTGTGATTATGAATGGCCTTGGAGAAAGGGGTTCTCTGGTAGACCACTGCAAACACAGCTGGGACTTGTCCCATGGGAATACAGCATGGGTGCACCTATAAACAGCCTTCCTGGAACAATTCAGAGTGATTGCAGCCCCACAGGAGGAGCACTCCCCAGATTCAGGCCTGCACAAGAGACAGAGTCACAATTCCTCTCTACTTGAAACATAACATTTCTACAGATGAAAAGAGGTGCCTGTCTGATCTGAATAACTGGAACATTGGGAGGGGCATGAGGCTGTGAGGTGGATAGCTGTCCTGCTGGCCTGGAAGGAGATCTGAGGAAGCTTCCACTCTTCACCCTGATAAAAGCTCAGCCCATCTAATTAAAAGTGCCTCCAACTACCTTCATCAAGGCTGGGACCTCTGCCCACCACCAAGTATTACATCTGCCCACCTGCCTTAGCTACAACTGGTACCTACCCAGGGATACCTCCCCTATTGGCCTGAAGCCAGAATAACCAACTCAGTAAATAAAATACTGAAGAAAATAATAAATAAAGTGTATGGTATGAGAGAACAAGGAAAGCTTCAAGAGATCCCTGCCATTCCAACCCTACACGAGACAATAAACTTGCCCACACACCAAGTGTGTGACATTGACTTTCGCAAATAATTCATGACTACGACTTTAAAAACAAATGCAACAAAAATAAAAACAAATAAATGGGACCTAATTAAACTAAAAAGCTTCTGTACAGCAAAAGAAATAATCAGCAGGGTAAACAGACAACCCACCAGGTGGGAGAAAGTATTTGTAAAACTATGCATCCAACAAATATCCAGAATCTACAAGGAACACAAAAAATTCACCGAGAAAAAAATAATCCCATCAAAGAGTGGGCAAAGGACATGAATAGACAATTCTTAAAAGAAGATATATGAAAAGTCAAGAAACATAGGCATGAATGCTCAACATAATTATCAGAGAAATGCGAATTAAAACCACAATGAGATATCACCTTACTCCTGCAAGAATGACCATAATTAAAAAGTCAAAAAATAATAAATGTTTGTGTGCATATCATGAAAAAGGAACACTTTTACACTGCTGATGGTAAGGTAAACTGGTACAACCACTACGGAAAGCACCATGGAGATTCCTTAAAGAACTAAAAGTAGAAGTACCATTGGTTCCAGTAATCCCACTACTGTGTGTACTCAAAGGAAAAGAAGTCATTATATGAACGAGATGCATACACATATATGTTATTGCAGCACAATTTGCAATTGCAAAATGTGGAAACAACCTTAGTGCCTATCAACCAACAAGTGGATAAAGAAAACGTGGTATATGTATACCATGAAATACTACTCAGCCATAAAAAGAACGAAATAATGTCTTTTGCAGCAATGTGGAAGGAATTGGGGGCCATTATTCTAAGTGAAGTAACTCAGGAATGGAAAACCAAACATTGTATGTTCTCACTTGTAAGTGGAAACTAAGCTATGAGAACTCAAATGCATAAGAATGACATAATAAACTTTGGGGACTCGGGGAAAACGTTGAGATGAGGGTGAGAAATGACAACTATATATTGGTTACAGTGTACACTGCTCAAGTGACAGGTGCACCAGAATCTCAGAAATCACCATTAAATAAATCATCCATGTAACCAAAAACCATCTGTACCCAAAAAACTATTAAAATAAAAATTAAAATAACAACAATAAAATACAATAATCCCCCTAAAACTAAGTTGTAAATCTAATAAAATATGTGCAAGATTTGTATGCCAAATCTACAAAACATTGCTAAGAGGAGTTAGATGAGGCCTAGATAAATGGAGAGATGTACTGTGTTAATTGATTAGAAGATTTAATACTATTATAATGTCAACTCTCCTTAGCTTTATCTATGGACTTAATCTCAGCAGATGTTTTGTATACAGTGACAAACTGATTTTAGAATGTTTCTGGAAAAACAAAGGAACTAAAATAGTTGAAACAACTCTTTTTTTTTTTTTAAAGAAAAAATTTAGAGGACTTATACACTATGTGATATCAAGGCTTTCTGGTAAGTTTCAATTGATGTGGTATTGGTAAAAACACAGAGACATAGATTAATAAAACAGAGTAGATCCAGAAATTGATCCAAACCCATATTATCACTGAGTTTGGCAAAGTGGGAGGCACAATTTTATGAAAATCTCCCAATTATTAAACCCTGTATAATCTTCACATCTTGAGTGTGGTAAAGACCTCCAAGTATCATGAGATATCACTCCCAATGTTATGTAATTTCATATGGCAACATTAGTGCTGAAATGATTGAACATCCTTATGCAAAAGAATGATTCTTGGAGGTCCGTTCCAAAATACTATAAAATGTTTAGAAGAAAACATAAGAGAAAATTTCTGTTACTTTGGTTTAGAAAAAGAATCTTAAATGGAATAGGAACAGCTTGGATCAAAACAGGAAAAAATCAATAAATTAGACTCAGAGTAAATTTTTTTCTTTTTAAAAGATACTAAAAAATGAAACCACAAGTCATAGACTTAGAGAAAATATTTTTCAAAATTCTTATCTATTGTAAAGCTGTTTTTCCAAATATGAAACTATACACTCAAATCTTAATAATAATAAACTAATAACCCAATAATAAATGCACAAATGATTAAAATAGACATTTTAATAAAGAAGATATACAAAATGAAAAATAAGCAAAATAAGCATAGTAAAGACACCCAGCATTATTAATTAATATGAAAATAGATATTTAAACTACAATGTGATACCACGTCTTTTCTCTTAGAATGGCTTTAAAGAAACTTAACAATTTCAAATGCCACAAAGGAATGGAGCAACTGGAACTCTCACATGTTCTTGTTGGGTAAGCAAAATGGAATAGGGACTGTGAAAAACTATTTGGCAGTTTCCTAGAAAGTTAATCAAATACTTAATTTGTTATGCATCCCAATCGTAATCCCAAGAGAAATGAAAACCCATATGCACACAAAATCCTGTACATAAATGTTTAAACAAGTGTTATTCATAATTGCCAAACTGGAAACAATCCAATTATCTATCAACTTGTGAATGAATAAGCAATGTGTAGTACATTTATGTGATATAATAGCAAAATAGATTATTACTCAACAATCTCACATGCATTATTCTAACTGGAAGAAGTCAGACACAAAAGTCACATAATGTGTTTTTTTAGGTATAAAATATTCCGAAAAATACAAAATTAAAGGGACAGAAAAAATAGTTATTTTGTGGAACTAGGAGTGTGCAAGTGGATTGACTTAAAACAGCTTAGGGGGAAACATTTTGGATGATAGGACTATTCTTACACCTTGAATGTGATATTCATCACTTGACTATGTATTTGTCAAAATTCATAGAATTATAAAAAGGGTAATTTTTATATGTAAGTAAATTTTACATCAATAAGCCTGACTTTCAGAAAAAAAAAAATAGAGACAACTATCGCCCTGAAAAAATCTTATCTGTTGTAACTGTAGTTTACTGAAAATTTACAACTTCCAGGGAAAAGCTTGGATGGTAAATTGCAGTTAACTGTGGTCAATTTCAGTCCTCAACTAATCAGCAGCCACCCATCACCAGCCTCCAGTCCTGTGGCAGGCAGTTGTGTACACATTCATGGAGCAGATTGAACATAGCTTTCAGGAGCTGTGGTGGGAAATAAGAACCTTGTTCTCGAAATCTTTGATACCCATGTTTTCATTACCAATGGCTGCGTCTAATTCCAGAGGTGTAGGTATAGATGTGACCAGTCATTGTTACTTTGCCCCTCATTGTTGTAAGCTCCTCCAATCTCTAACAAAAACAACTTCTAGGAGGTTTAAAGGGCTGATGCTTTTTTAAAATTCCCTCTTTATTTTTCTCATTTTCTCCTTTTAGGACCCAAACATTAAAGACTACAACATTCCAAAGCAAGTACATATATAGAGTAAATTAAAAAGTCACTACACGGCCCAGTGAAGGGCACAGGCTCAGAAAATCCTGTAGAAGACTTAGGTATACAACTTAACTTGATTCTCAGCATGGAGACAGCCTACAAGAAGACAAAAGGCAAAACAAACCAAAAATCCTAGAAAATCCTGGGAAGGAAGATAATCTGATTTGCAGAGTTACAACATCATTAGATTCAAATGGTTAGTTTTCAAGAAAAAAATACTAGGCATACAAAAAACAGCAAAGTAAGCAATTAGAACAAAAATAAAAATTGGCAAGTGGGATCAAATTAAACTAAAGATGTGTGTACAGCAAAAGAAATTATCGACAGAGTATACAGAAAGCCAACAGAATGGGAGAAAACATTTGCAAACTATGTATCAAACAAAGGTTTAATATTCAGACTCTATAAGGAACTAAATTTAACAAGGAAAAAAACAAATAATACCATTAAAAAATGGGCAAAGGACATGAACAGACACTTTGACACCTCTTAAAAGAAAGACACATGTGGCCTACAAGTATATGAAAAAATGCTCATCATCACTAATTACTAGAGAAATGCTAATCTAAACCACAATGAGATATCACCTCACATCAGTCAGAATGGCTATTACTAAAAAGTCAGAAAATAACAGATGCTGGTGAGGTTGCTGAGAAAAGAGAATGCTTATACATTGCTGGTAGGAATGTAAATTAGTTCATTCACTGAGAAAGCAGTGTGGAGACTTCTCAAAGAACTTGAACTATCATTCAACCCAGCAATCCCATTACTGGCTATGCACTCAAAAGCATAGAAATTGTTCCACCATAAAGACATATGCATGCATATGTTCACCACAGTTCTATTCACAACAGCAAAGGCATGGAAGCAACCTAGGTGCCCATTAATGCTGGATTGGATGAACAAAATATGGCACATATACACCGTGGAATACTATGCATCCACCCACACAAAAAAATGAAATCATGTTCTTTACAGCAATATATATGGAACCAGAGGCCATTATCCTAAATGAATTAATGCAGGAATAGAAAACCAAACACTGCATGTTCTCAACTATGAGTGGGAATTAAAACATTGAGTACAAATGGACACATAGAAGGGAACAACAGATACCAGAGCCTTCTTGAGAGTGGAGGATGGAGGAGGGTGAGGACTGAAACACTACCTCAGATACTATGCTTATTACCTGGGTGAAAAAACAATCTGTACACCAAATCCCTGGGACACAATATACCCACGTAACAAACCTGCACATGTGCCCCCTATACCTAAAATACAACTTAGAAAAAATACCAGGAAAGTATGTTTCATTCCAAGGAAAAAATAAAACAACAGAAACCATCTCTGAGAAAAACCTGATGGCAATTTTTTAAAGACTTTGAAACAATTGTCTTAAAGATGCTCAAAGAACTAAAGGAAGACATAGAGAAAATTTTTAAAAACTCAATATATGAATGCAGTGGAAATATTAACAAAGAGGTAGAAAAGCAAAAAGAACCCATCCAAAATTCTGTAGCTGAACAGCACAATAAAAGAAAGAAAAAAATCAGTTGTTAAACTGGGTCCTTAAACATAGCAGTCATGGTAACCACAAAGAAAATAGTTACAGAATATACACAAAAGAAATGAGAAGTCATTGAAAAAAGTCAGCTTAATACAAAAGAAGGCAGTAATGCAGAAAATAAGGGACCAAAATAATATAAAGCACATAGAAAATAAATAACAGAATGACAGAATTAAGTTCCTCCTTATTGATATTTACTTTAAAAATAAATGAAACTCTCCAATCAAAAGACAAATTTGACAGAATGGATTTTAAAAAGCCATGATCCCCAAAGTGGGCAGATCACTTGAACTCCCTTTGGGACCACAGACCTGGACATAGTGAAACCTCATCTTTACAAAAAAATACAATAATCAGCCAGGCACGCACCTGTGGTCTCAGCTACTCAGGAGGTGGAGGTGGAAGGATCACTTGAGCCTTGGAGATTGAGGCTGCGGTGAGCCGTCATTGATCGTATCTCTGCACCTCTAGCCTGGTTGGGACAGCAAGATGTTTTTGAAAAACAGAGAGAGACAGAGGGGAGAGAGAGAGAGAGACAGACAAAGAGAGAGAGAGAGGGAGAGATGGGGGCAGGGAGGGAGGAAGGGAGGGAGGGAAGAAGGAAGGAAGGAAGGAAGGAAGGAAGGAAGGAAGGAAGGAAGGAAGGAAGGAAGGAAGAAGGGAGGGAGGAAAGGAAGGAAGGAAGGAGGGAGGGAGGGAAGGAGGGAGGGAGGGAGGGAGGGAAGGAAGGAAGGAAGGAAGGAAGGAAGGAAGGAAGGAAGGAAGGCCCACAATCCAACTATATGCTATCTATAAGTGATCCACTTTAAAACCAAAAACACTAATATGGAAAGTGTGTCCGAAATTGGTTCCTTCTGGTGGGTTCCTGGTCTCTCTGACTTCAAGAATGAAGCTGCAGACCCTGGAGGTGAGTGTTACATTTCTTAAAGATGGTGTGTCCCGAGTTTGTTCCTTCAGATGTTCAGATGTGTCCGGAGTTTCTTCCTTCCGGTGAGTTCATGGTCTTGGTTAGTTTATGGTCTCGCTGACTTCAGGAGTGAAGCCCCAGACCTTTGCCATGAGTGTTACAGCTCTTAAAGGTGGCACATCTGGAGTTGTTTGTTCCTCCCAGTGGGTTTGTGGTCTCACTGACTTCAGGAGTGTAGCTGCAGACCCATGGTGAGTGTTACAGCTCGTAAAGGTAGTGCGGAACCAAAGAGTGAGCAGCAGCAAGATTTATTGTGAAGAGCAAAGCCTCCACAGCATGGAAGGGGACCTAAGCGGGTTGCCGCTGCTGGCTGGGGTGGCCAGCTTTTATTCCCTCATTTGGCCCCACCCATGTCCTGCTGATTGGTCCATTTTACAGCGCGCTGTTGATCTATTTTACAGAGTGCAGGTTGGTCCTTTATACAGTGTGCTGACTGGTGCGTTTACAAACTTTTAAGCTAGATACAGAGCACTGATTCGTGTGTTTACAATCCTTTAGCTAGACAGAAAACTTCTCCAAGTCCCCACTCCACCTAGGAAGTCCAGCTGGCTTCACCTCTCAAAAGGATGGGAAAGGATATTCCATGCAAATAATAACCAAAGGAGTATATTAATATCAAACAAAATAGACCTTAATCAAGGAAAGTTAAAAGAGATAAACAACATTATATATTTATAAAATGTTTGATACAGCAAGAAAATATAACAAGTATAAATATTTACATACCTAATAACAGACCATCAAAATATATAATACTGACATACGCTATTACATGAATATACGTTGAGCTCATTATGCTATGTGGACAAAAACCTGTCATAAAAAGACAAATATTGTATGATTTTCTTTATGTAATGTAGTCAAATCACATAAGCTTGCACTGTGTGCCTGTAAAAGCCATAGACACTTAACACCAGCCTGTGAAAGTAGCAAGGAGGGAGGCTGTACCCTGCAGAACCACAGGGGCAGAGCTGCCTAAGGCCATGGGAGCCCACCTCTTGCATTAGCAAAACCTGGATATGAGACATGGAGTCAAAAGAGATCATTTTGGAGCTTTTAGATTTGACTTCCCCACTGGATTTCAGACTTGGATGGGGCTTGTAGCCCCTTTGTTTTGGCCAATTTCTCCCACTTGGAATGGCTGTATTATCCAATGCCTGTACCTTCTTTGTATCCAGGAAGTAACTAACTTGCTTTTGATTTTATAGGCTCATAAGGAGAGGATACTTGCCTTGTCTCAGATGAGACTTTGGACTGTGAACTTTTGAGTTAATGCTGAAATGAATTAAGACTTTGGGGTACTGTTGGAAAGACATGACTGGTTTTGAAATGCAAGGACGTGAAATTTGGGAGGAGTCGGGGTGGAATGATATGATTTAGCTGTATCTCCACCCAAATTTCATTTTGAATTCCCATGTGTTGTGGGAGGGACTCAGTGGGAGCTAGTTGAATCATGGTGGCAGGTCTTTCCCATGCTGTTCTTGTGATAGCAAATAAATCTCAGGATATCTGATGGTATTATAATGGGGAGTTTCCCTGCCCAAGCTCTCTTATCTTGTCTGCCACCATGTGAGATGTGCCTTTCATCTTCTGCCATGACTGTGAGGCCTCCTCAGCCATATGGAACTGTAAGTCCAATAAACCTCTTTCTTTTGTAAATTTCTCAGTCTTGGGTATGTCTTAGTAGCAGTGTGAGAACTGAACAATACACTAACATAGGACAAAGAAGAAGGAATTCTTGGAAGAGACACTTCAGTAGGCAATAGAGGGTGGAATTTATTGCAGAGTGGAATAATTGAACATAGGTGGCAATAGAAACAATTATTCTCTGGCAAAGCCTAATAAAATAGTGGCATCTGTAGCAATGTAATAAATAACACTGGTGTGGCACTTACTGTACCTCAGGTATTATTCAAAGAATTTCATTTATGTTGATACATTTTTCATCTACAACCTTATGAGGTAATTTAGTTCCGTAAGCTCTATGATACTTTTCACACAAGGAAACTGAGTAACATAGGGGATAAGTATCTTGCTCAGTGATGCAGTCTGGCTCCAGAATGTGTGCACTTACAAGACAGGTCCGATTACAATTTTGATCCAAAAGTTTAGGTTCAGATAGATCCATGAACTTTCCCAAGGTTACATAGCTATTAAGTGTTGAATCTGGGTATGTTGGATCCCAAAGATAAAGCTCTTTCCAGGCCCCTGTTTTGCTTTAATTCAGAAAAAACTAGCAGAATTCAAACCTTAGGTAACTCTGACTGTCTAGACTGTAGCTGTCTTTTTTTTTTTTTTTTTTTTTTGGTGTAACAATGAAACTAGAAGCCTAACTATGCACCCTAGTTCTGCCCACCTAACTGTGTGTGCTTGGATGGGTTGCTTGATTTCTGTGTATCTTCAATATATTATTTGAAAAATAAAAACAACAACCATTACCATTTTTAGTTATTATGAGGATTAAATTATTTATAATGGCGTTCTGTACATAGTAAGCAATAATATGTCAGTTACCATTTTTTATTTTAAGCTATGCATTTCCAATAATCATGATTAATTATCTCATTCATGGAATGCATTTTCTGCCAAGACTTATTGAATCTTAGTAGCTACAATGCCTTTTGCTAGGACACATAGGACACAAAAGTGAATTAAACACTACTAAATATAAACATAACACAGATACACACACACACATACACACACATATATACATGGAGCCATATAATCTTCTGTTCGGAAAGGACCATTGGAATCATCACCTCTAACTCCTCTCCTTCCCCATCTTAATGAACTCTCAATGCCTGACTGGACAAGTGAACTAAAAGCATCACAGATGTCAAGATGGGAGGCTGTACCTCCCACCTTGCCTAGTACAAGTCCAGGCCATCATAGACATTTAAAAAATGCTTCTTTGGTGAAGAGCTTATACAACAGTCATGAAAACGAGAGTGATCTGTGTGCATCGGAGCACACTGCATTCCAGCTGAGCATTATGGGATAGCCATCCCTAAATCAATGCTGAGGGCCAAACCTATTCAGACCTCAGGGATGTTGATGCCAGTAAGGAAATGTTAAGCAAGGAGGGAACCACTCGTTATTTCCAGAAAACTGTATAAATGTAGGGTGTAAAAGATGTATCATAAGCCACTAAAGAGTCTTTTGTTATTGACTGTTCATAGGCAACTGCTTGTCATCTGGCTTCTGACAAGAGAATAGAGTTTTCCAAAGTGGAATCATTTTCCTAGGTAAATGTATCTTGTGCTCTATTCCGCTTCGATGGAACTGACATATTCAATGTTGGATGCCTTCCATGTGAAGATTTATCATTTAATTATAACTAAGAACATTGAGTAAATCCCAGCTGCTTCAGGAAATTACTTACCCGAAATGTAGGATTCTCAATAAAAGACCAGGAGCTTATTTCTGATCCACAGACTCAAAATTGCAATTCCCTAAAAGTGACAAATGTTTCAGGCACCAAGAAAGGGAGAATCCCTAATTATAAGGTACATGATATATTCCAAATTAGAGAAGGGCAAACATGAGCTCTCCGAAAGGTACTTTAGGGGGTTGAAAAGAGATCAGATGCGGTAATTTCTTACCCTACGTACCTAGCATATGCTCCCTCTCTCTCCTACTATCAGTTAAGACTTACAGCATCCTGGAAGATGTGTCTCTCAGTGCCATGTGGGTAACCACACCGCTTAATTATTCTGTTTACTGTGAGAAGAAACTCAGAGAATGTTGCTTCTGGGCTTTTCATCTTTTGCTCTCATAACCTCAAAACAGCATTAAAGGGATGGAGCTTTCAGGCAGCCTATTTCATTAAGAAAATTAATTCAAAGGTTTGGGACTTTTACCATTTGTTGCTGTAATGGATATCTTAGGTCTGGATTTAGGAACTGGAGGTGGTTTTGTGCAAGGAAGCATTCAGTACTCATTTACAATGCAGACTTTCAAGCAGTGGTTCTCAAACCTGGGTGTACATTATAATTTTGGGCGAATCTTTAAAATCCAGTGTTTTCTTCTTTACTTCAGAGATTCTGACTTAATCAGTTGGGGTATAGTCTGAGCACGGTTTTTGTTGTTGTTGTTGTTTTCTTTCTTTCTCTCTCTTCTCTCTCTCTCTCTCTTTCTCTCTTTTGTTTTTAATGGAATCTCACTCTGTAGCCAGGCTGGAGTACTGTCGCACAATCTTGGCTCACTGCAACCTCTGCCTCCAGGGTTCGAGTGATTCTCCTGCCTCAACATTCCGAGTAGCTGGGGATACAGGTGTCCACCACCAGGCCCAACTAATTTTTTGGTATTTTTAGTAGAGACAGGTTTTCACCATGTTGGCCAGGCTGGTCTCCAACTCCTGACCTCGTGATCTGCCCACCTCAGCCTCCCAAAGTGCTGGGATTACAGAGATGAGCCACCACACCCTGCCTGGCATTTTTTAAAGGCTCCTGAAATGATTCCTATGTATAGACATTGTTGAAATCCCTGAGCCTTGTGTCATTAAGGTGACCCAAAGTGATGCTGGGCTCAGCAGGAAGAGTCGTGAATGGTGGACCATCTCTGGTAGAAGCTGAAGCTTCTGGGCTCCTGCTCCGAGTAGCCATGACTATTGTAGTTTCAGCTTCTGCAAATGACCCCAAACTTTGATTTCTAATAACATCTTCTCTTTCTTTGTCTCTTTAGCTGGAAGGAAGTTATCACCTGCAGGTACTAATCTCTGGACTCCTTCATCTGCTTCTGTTGGTGTCTCAGTTCTTCGATTACCTGGTTAAATTACCTGGATTTTAAATGCTGGGAGAGATTTCTGTTTTAATGGTTAGACTCTGACTGATATATCTCCCATATTTAGGAAATCTCTGTCTTAAATGCTACATTCTTCTTAAGCTATGCCACATTTCCCTGCTTTCTTAACATTTACCAATATGTGTTTCTGCTGCTTCTCCTTGTATTCTGCCCAGTCTTTCCTGCAGGCTTTCATCTATACCAATCCAACCAGGCTGCTCATCTCATGGTATTAACTGTGAATTACAGTAGATAATTCTTAGTCATTATCAAACTTGACTTAACAGCATTTGGCACAGTTGATTATTCACTCTTCTTGAAAGGATTTTCTCACTTGGTTTATGAAACAATGTACTCTCCTGGGATTCCTCCTTTTCTTTCCTTCCCTTCCTTCCTTCCTTCCTTCCTTCCTTCCTTCCTTCCTTCCTTCCTTCCTTTCTTTCTCCTTCCTTCCTTCCTTCCTTCCTTCCTTCCTTCCTTCCTTCCTTCCTTCCTTCCTTTCTCTCTTTCTTTCTCTCTTTCTTTCTCTCTTTCTCTCTTTCTTTCTCTTTCTTTCTTTCTTTTTCTTTCTTTCTTTCTTTCTTTCTTTCTTTCTTTCTTTCTTTCTTTCTTTCTTTCTTTCTTTCTTTCCTTCCTTCCTTCCTTCCTTCCTTCCTTCCTTCCTTCCTTCCTTCCTTTCTTTCTTTCTTTTTGACAAAGTCTGGCTCTGTTGCCCAGGCAGGAGTGCAGTGGCACAATCTGGGCTTGCTGCAAACTCAGCCTCCCAGGTTCAAGTGATTCTCCTGCCTCAGCCTCCCTCGTAGCTGGGATTACAGGCATGTGCCACTATGCCTAGCTAAATTTTATATTTTTAGTAGAGACAGGGTTTCACCATGTTGGCCAGGCTGATCTTGAACTCCTGACCTCAAGTGATCCGCACACCTCAGCCTCCCAAAGTGCTGGGATCCCAGGCGTGAGCCACCGTGACTGGCTGTTTCCTCCTTTTCTATTGGTCATTTCTTCTTAGTCTCTTCTTGAGACTCACCTGCTTCTCCTGAACTAAATGGAGTCTGCTTGCCAAAGGGCTCAGTCTTGGTTCTGCCAGAGATGCCGCCAGAGGCAGAAAGCCTGAAAGGAATATTTTATATTTTCATTGCTCTTTTTTCTCCAACCTCCCCCAATGTTCTCTGATTTTCCAGATCTAACAGAAACCTCGGCGTGAGAAATGCAACCTGCAGGGGCCAGACTCTGCAGAGCCAGAGAGGTACAGACAGAAGCCATGACAGCAGTACATATGACATGGGCAATATTGTTGTACCTTTGTTTACCTATAGGAATAATCATTAGAAAGCGAGAAACTGATGATGCAGAAGAAAGAAAGCAAGAACGACAGGTGGTTTGGTAGCAACTAAAGGTGTTTCCATTGCTCTCAAACCTACTCTTCTCCACCTCAGTAAAGGGCACCACTGTATGCCCAGTTGTCCAGAACCCCATACAGGAGTCTTTTTTTTTTCACTCACACTTGATGTCCATCTAATTCATGAGCAAGTTCTATGTCCTATTGGCTCCACATGATAGTGTAGCTTCAATCCAACCACATTTCACTATCTCCTGGTTAGACTTAGCCCCATCATCTCCTGCCGTCTTCTAGTGGCTTCTTTTACCACCTCTCTGCCTTCATTGTATTGCTCTGCAATCACTTGACTGCATAGAAACCAGAGTCTTCTTTTTAAAATCTAGACAGATATTGTTCAAACCTTTAGTCTCAGGCCCACAGCCCATGCCTATGTAGATTATGTATTGCCCAGCTGTATGGACTATAAAATGTGTGGCACCTTTGTTATTATATACCTGGAGACCCTGCACCGCATAAAAACAAACAAACAAATTTGTTATTGTGGACCCCTGAGTCCTAAAGGATGGACCCTGCCTGCCTCTGTGGTCTTGTCTCTTACCATTCTACCCCCTGATCACTATGCAATCATAGCACTTGCCTTGGACATCTTAGCTAACTAAATCTCGGGGAGTTTGTATTTGCTGTTCCTTCAATCCTAATATTCTTTACTCACATCTGTGTATGCCCTGCCCCCTCATTTCATTCAGGTTTCTTTTTAGAAATTGTCTCCTCAGCCAGGTGCAGTGACTCATGCCGGTAATCCCAGCACTTTGGGAGGCTGAGGCAGGCAGATCATGAGGTCAGGAGTTCGAGACCAGTCTGGCCAACATGGTGAAACTCTGTCTCTACTAAAAAAAAAATACAAAAATTAGCCGGGCATGATGGCAAATACAATTATGGCGTGCCTGTAGTCCCTGCTAATCGGGAGGCTGAGGGAGAAGAATCCCTTGAACCTGAGAGGCGGAGTTTGCAGTAAGCCAAGGTCACCCACTACGCTCCAGCCTGGGCCACAGAGCAAGATTCTATCAAACAAAAAAAAAAGTCTCCTCATCGAGGCCTTCCATGCTCAACCTTGTGTTAAAGACCATCCTCAACCTGAAGTTATTCTCTTTTTAATTTGGTTTACTCTCAGTTTTATAGTATTTATCTACCTGGTATCATATTATATATTTAAAGCATATGGTCTGTTTTTTTTCTCAAATGGAAGCAAAAAACCTTTTAGCTTGATCTCTGCTATGACCCTGGTAACATAAGTAACATAAAACATACCTGGCACACAGTAGGAGATAATGCATTTTTGAATAAATAAAAGAATCTGTAAATGACTGCTGGGATATGCTTTTGTCAGAGCTAAAAATGCCCATTGTACAAATTCTTTTTTTTTTTTTTTGAGATGGAGTCTCACTCTGTTGCCAAGGCTGTGTGCAGTGTTGCAATCTTGGCTCACTGCAAACACCGCCTCCCAGGTTCAAAGGATTCTCTAGCCTCAGCCTCCTGATTAGCTGTGATTACAGGCACGCCATAATTTTTGTACTTTTAGTATAGATGGAGTTTTACCATGTTGGCCATGAGGGTCTCAAACTCCTGGCCTCAAGTGATCTGTTCCCCTTCAGCCTCCTAAAGTGCTGGGATTACAGGTGTGAGCCACTGCACCTGGCCTCAGTTGTACAAATCCTTAAGACTCTACCAATAAAGTTATTTCCAGATACCATATGAATTTCAGAGTGTCAGAGTATTGTTGAGTTCCATGCAGAAGTCAGAAAAGTGACTTTCCATCAAGCTTAATGTCACACAGCAGTTTCAAAGCAGCACAGTCGTCCCTCAGATCCATGGAGAATCTGTTCCAGAAACTCTCCCAGAAACCAAAATCTGTGGGCACTCAAGTTCCTGATATAAAATTGCCTAGTATTTGCATACAACCTATGCATATCCTCCATTTTACTTTAAATCATCCCTAGATTTTTTTTATAATTAATGCAATGTAAATGCTATGTAAATAGTCATTATGCTATATTGTTTTTTAATTGTATTTTTTATTCTTGTATTGTTCACCTCAGATGTGCTTGATCTGTGGCTAGTTGAATCCATGAATGCAGAGCTCATAGATACAAAGGACCAACTATATTTATTGTGATCAGTGTTTTCAATGTTTCCCCAAATAACTCCTCTAGGCAATATTGCTTGTGCTACACTGATTGTGAGCCTTACATGAAAATTGTTCCATCCACTGTCTGCCCTTGCTCAAACCAAAGAGACTCTACAGTCTAAGGGGCCAGGCAGAAAACAGGCCCCATGTCGTCATCCCATTTCTCTTCTTGTTTCTTCCTGAACTTCCAAATCATAAGCCCTTAGGCATATCACTGTCAACAGAAGAAATAATTCTGGGCATAGAGAAGAGGGTTTTCTGTCTAAGAATGTAGCATCAGATCCACAGAATAGCCAACCAACCTACCCTATACTAGTTAAATATATCTTAAGAAATATAGTGTATGCTGGGTGTGATGGCTCATGCCTGTAATCTCAGCAATTTGAGAGTCTGAGATGGGAGGATTGCTTGTGACCAGGAGTTTGACCAGCCTGGGCAACCTAGTGAGAGCCTGTCTACAAAAATAATTCTAAAAATAGCTGGGTGCAGTGACACACACCAGCAATCCCAGCTCTTCAGGAGGCTGAGGTAGGAGAATCGTTTGAGCCTAGGAGGTCAAGGTTTCATTGAGCTACAATCATGCCACTGCACTCCAGCCTGAGCAACAGAACAAGACACTTTCTCAAAAAAAAAAAAAAAAAAAAAAAAAAAGAGGAAGAAAGAAATATAATTTATGCAAAGACAAGTTTATTATGACGAAATGATATGATGTCCAAAGTTTGCTTTAAAATAATCCTCAGGAAGCAGGTAAAGAAGTAGGAAAAAAGAGATGAAACAAAGTTGGCAAACAATTACTATTCTTCGTCTCAGTGATGGGTACATGAACAGACCCATTTGTACTTTTGTCTAAATGTTTTTGTTAAATTCTTCCACAATTAAAAGCCAAAGAAATAAACAAGCAAAAGAAAAAATGTATAGGTTTAGCACCAGCAGAATACCAAACATCTTCCAGTTTGTTCGTAATTTAGCGTTGTCTAATGTTGTACTTCTCGTGAAAACTCCCAGCAAATACATAGACTCCAATTCAAAGAATAAATCTTCTCTACCCTTTGACAAGAAATTCTTCCCTAGAAGACAAGTTTGCATTTCTAAATAAATTGGCACCAAAATGTATCTGCTATGGTTTGAATGTTTGTCCTCTCCAAATCTCACATTGTAACCTAATTTCCATTGTAATAACAGTATTAAGAGGGTGGGAAATCTGACTATGGTATTTGAGTGGTGGGACATTTGAGATGTAATCGGGATTAGATGAGGTCATGAGGGTGGGGCATTAGTGGTTTTGTAAGGGAAGGAAGAGAGATCTAAGCTAGCACACTCAGCCCCTTCATTATGTGATGTCCTGTGCCACCTTGGGACTCTGCAGAGTTTCCCCACCAGCAAGAAGGTCCTTACAAGATGCTCCCACCATGACTTTGGACTTCCCAGACTCCAGAACTGTGATAAATAAATTTCTTTTCCTTATGCTTTACCCTGTGTCAGATATTCAGTTATAGCAACAGAAAATGGACTAAGACAGTATTCAATTCACCTTCCTTGTTGTCCCCATCAAAACTGAGCTTCCAAATGTATCTGGACTCTGAGGAGAAGGTTTTTGTCCAGCACTGAAATGGGGACTCCAAGTCAATGTGGTAGATGAGGCCCACACGGGATGAATTTGTCATAGTCCTTGCACAGAATGTGCCTTTTCTGCCACTACATTCTGATGCTGAATGCTTCAAGCAGAAGGCCACCACAGCAACCAGGGCACACGGCAATACTCACGAGACCTTCCACAGAGTGAACAGGGTTCGTTTTCATTATTTGTGGTCCTAGATTTTTAGTGGCTGATATTTACGTAAAGCTGAGAGAGAAATGACTTCTTTATCAGGGGCAATGTATCTGCCTTCTTGGTCCCTTCTTCTTCATATTCTTTTCTAAGTGGCATGCACTCACATACCTAACCACCTGTCTTAGCACTGCTCTATTAAGACTTACCTTTAGCTTATCCAGAATGGTTCTTTTCTACATTCACTCAGGGTCTGCCTAGTTTTCCTAACCAATTAATAGGTAAAAACAAACAAACAAACAAAAAACCAGGCACTAGTCTAGTCCACTTTTTAGTTGTCTCTTATCAGAAAGCTGGTGCTTTTGCTGTAATTTCTTCTGGTCTTGATCATTTTAAAAAGATGCCTTCCTAAAATGTTGTTTCTTCCTGTGGATGTTTCTGATCCAAAACAAGGGAAAACATTGCAATCAATACTTGTAACATTTTGTTCTTTGGGCTCCAGAGTCTATACTCCTGAAGTAACTCTGTTAATCATCCACAAACTTTATGTCATAGGTTATTGCTCACTAAATCCACCTACTCATAGACAGGAGAATGAAGTTTAATAAACCACAGGGAAATCTTCCCACAGAGAAACCAGGGGCTCAGTATAGCAAGCTAATTACTATATTGTGACACAGGTCGGGCTGACCTGAGGCAAAGTTATGAAATAGTTGGCATCTGTGCCTCAGTGCTTCGTCTACATTTTCTTTCCTTCCTGCATTTTATTCTGACTTTTAATTACCTATTTCTCTGTCATATGCTCAGTATCTCTATGTTGCACTATTTTTTTCCACGCTTAAGAATTAATTTATTCGAAGGAATTGCAAGTTTTAATGTTAGTTTCTTACTTCTCATAGGAGAATTTGAATGAGAAGAGCTTAACCCAAGGACTAAATGGCTGAATTTCAGTCCCGAGGGCTCTCTGGAAACATTTCCTTTTAGAGAACTTCGCCAGGCACTTCTCATTGAGAAAGTACAATGAATGAGAAAGCTTGCAGACCCAGCTTCTCTAGTCTTTCCTCTTTCAATCACTAGCTTGGGGACTGGGGAGAATCAACTTACCTATCTGGACCTGTGTCCTCCCTTGTATGCAGTGGAAGTGTTGGGCTTGTGCTATCAGGTCCTAGAGCTCAGCATCACATCTGCACAGAACCGGCATGTTCTCCGAATATGTGCCAAATGGGTGATGGGAAATTACTTCCAGCTTTACCCTTCTGTGATATTAAGTCACATCTCAAAAGCAATTATCTGCTTATGTGTCAGTCTAGTCCTGGCATCAACCACTTGATCAAAGTGCACGCAAGTTTTATTTGATAGGTTGGAAGCTTATAGGAGATAGGGCCACTTTCTCAGCTGGTTCAAATTGTTATAAAATATAGAGAAATTTCAAAGGGACCTTGGAACTGAAAAAGGTAATCTCTGCTTTTCATTGATGCTTTTTTTCAAGATTTGTGTGAAGAACAGGACAGGTTTATGATAGCCAGTACAGGTCAATTATAGAATACAAAGTACTCACATAAAGCATAAAGTAATAAGAAATATACAATGTAGAGTAACAAAGAAGGGTCATATCTGCAGCTTAACATCCCTAAACCATGTGCTTTAAAGCTACAGTTTCTTCACTGAGGTTAGTGCGTGTTTCCACAAAGCATTTCTTAGGAAAAGTTGCATTTTCTGGAATGTTGTAGGAAATATATCAATAATGCCAACTTTCTATGAACTTCTAGGTCCCTGGGATTCATATATGCTTAAATACATTCTTTTCTAGACACACTAAATTTATAATCACCAGTTCACTTACTCAATAAGCAAGTCTTCATTTGAAGATGTATTACATGTAAACTATTGTGTGGGTTATAGGGGCTGTAAAGATGAAGAATATGTGTTTCTTGTTACTGACAGTCTCACAATATATTGAAGAAATAGGTCGGTAAACATAATGACATCAACTTAGTAAGTATTACAATAGTCAATTCAAAATAATGTGATACAACCTTCAAAATACTATCAAAGAATGGTGAGGGTGAGGGGTTGTATCTAAGTTTTACTCAGTGAAGGAGAAAAGGTAAGGAGTGGCTTTATTGAGGAAAGAGTTTGAACAGAGTGAAGTTCACTTCAGAATCCACAGAGGTAGAGAAGAGCATAGAAATCTTCACTCGTCTTCTCTCCCTCTCACCAATAAACTGAGTTACTTCTGTTTGGAGCACAATGTCAATGTGGGAGAACATCAGGGGTCAAGACTGAAGCTTCTGGAAAAAATTGACTTGTTAAGAGACTGAAGAATTAAGCTGTTATAATTGATGTTAGAGATCTCTGGAGTCCTTTGAAAGAAAAGTCAGTTAATTTTTTTTCTAGTCTCGTAAATCTCAAAACCAATAGGTCATATGCACAGGAAAATGATACCTAGTGATAGACATACCCTTGAGCTTGAAAAGGTATCTTGGGACATACTATTTACGGCTTTTGTGAATTAATCAACAAAATTTAATTGTCACAAACCTAGAATTGTATTAAAAAATGATTGCCATATAAAAGTAAGTTTATAAAGACATAGCCGCTTTCCTTGAGACCATTTCAGGAAGCCACGATATAGACACTAACAGAATAGAGAGGAAAGTTATAACATCTACGTAGTGACTAAGTGGTGTCACACCTATTATAACACTGAGTCCTCAGAGTGAGAGATCACCGGAGTTTAGAGTAGTAGGGCTACGATTGGTGCAAAAGGTGGGTTTCCAGCTTAAGTTTGAAGAAGAAATGCACCTCAGAAATCCTGAGGGAGGAGGTCATAGCATTTCAGCTTGGGAGATTAGTAGAAATAAAGACTTGAAAGTGCCATCTATTATGATATTTTTTGATAAAATTAATCATTTGCTTATATTGTACTAACTAACTAAAGTCCATGCATTATTCATGTTTTTGTTGTTGTTGTTGTTTTGTTTGTTTGTTTGTTTTGAGGCAGAGTTTTGCTCTTGTTGCCCAGGCTGGAGTGTAATGGCACTATCTGGCCTCACTGCAACCTACGCCTCCCGGGTTCAAGCGATTTTGCTGCCTCAGCCTCCTGAGTAGTTCAGATTACAGGCATGCACCACCATGCCTGGCTAATTTTGTATTTTTAGTAGAGAGGGGGCTTCTCCATCTTGGTCAGGCTGGTCTTGAAATCACAACCTCAGGCGATCCACCCATCTTGACCTCCCAGAGTGCTGGGATTACAGGCATGAGCCACCATGCCCAGGCTATTCACATTTCTTCAGTCTTTTCCTAAGTCCTTTCTATGCCAGGATTTTATCCAGAATACCACGCTCCATTTAGTCATCATGTCTCCTTAGGTTCCTCTTGGCTGCAAGAGTTCCTCAGACACCTCTTGTTTTCTAGCACCTTGACAGTTTTGATAGATATATTGGACAGGTAATTTATAGAACATCCTTTAAATAGGATTTGCCTGATGTTTTTGTCATCATTAGAGTGGGGTGTGAGTTTTCAAGAGGAAGACTACAGAGATTAAAGTGCCATTGCCATCACATCATACCAAGGGTTCACACAAACAATATGACTTATCACTATGGATGCTAACCTTGGTCAACTGGCTGAGATAATAAGGTTTGTCAGCTTTCTTCCACCTTAAAGTTACTCTTATCCCCCCTCTTTCCATACTGTACTCTTTGGAAGGAAGTCACTATGTACAGCCCATAATTAGAGAAAGGGAATTATAACCCACCTCTTTGAGGGTGGGGTATCTATATAAATTGTTTGAAAGTCTTCTGACTCATCTGTTTATCCTATCATTCATTTATATCAGTATGCACTCACATTTATTTATTTTATACCTTGGATGATAATACAATACTACTTTATTTTGTTGTTCAGATTGTTCCTGCTTTGGCCATTGGAAGCACTCTCTGTGGGCTACTGTGCCACTTTGACTTCTTGTTCCCCACCCCCTCTTTTTTTTTTTCCAATTTCTTACTTCTACGCACTCCAAGATGCTCCAGGCTCATCTTATGTATCTCCAAACCTAGGTCTAGATTCAGTCCTTTGTTAAGGTTGACCTCACTCTTTTTATTGAAGAAAAGGATTAGGAACCAATGTCTGGCTGCTACAAGCATGCCTTGCTGCAAGTGTGTTCTTGCTCTGAGGCCCCCTCAGCTGACAGAGCAAGGAGATAGATGTGTATGGACATATATTTTTTATATATGGACACATGTCCACACATATTGCTATATGCAACCATCTGATTCTTTATTTAAGCTAAACATGAGTGCATGCCATTTCCAATTCTAACCCATTACCACATGAATCCTTGTAGTCTCCTTCCCTCGCTTATCTATAACTTCTAAATCAAATGGCAAGAAACCTGGCTTATTATCCATTTGTTTAAATGTTCGACTATAGCATACATGTAGAGGCATTAGAATCATTAATCATTAGCCATTAGTATTTGGCCGGGCATGGTGGCTCACGTTTGTCATCCCAGCACTTTGGGAGACCAAGGCAGGTGGATCACCTGGGGTCAGGAGTTCGAGACCAGTCTGGCCAACATGGGGAAACCCTATCTCTACTAAAAATACAAAAATTATCCAGGTGTGGTGGTGGGTGCCTGTAATCCCAGCTACTCATGAGGCTAAAGTAGGAGAATCACTTGAACCTGGGAGGTGGAGGTTGCAGTGAGCCTAGATCACGCCACTACACTCTCCAGCCTGGGTGACAGAGCAAGACTCCGTTTCAAAAAAAAAAAAAAATGGAATTATTAATCAGTATTTATATGAGACAATTTGATCAACTAGAATGCAATTCTTGTATATAGGTAATTTTGCCTTTAGTTTTGCAGATTTCATTAATTTCCAAGTTATTTAGGTCAGCAGTTTTATTCCCATCCTGTAGAGCGAGGTTGTCTCATACACTTGTAATACAGTTAGTTGGTTTTTTGGGTCACATTCTGTATTCCATCCTGGGCCTCTCCCGTCCTCCTCAATGATGCTTATTTAATTTGTGTACATTTAGTGCTGTACAGTTCTGTAAGTTTTGCCAAACTCATAATGTCATGTATTAGCTGTTATAGTATCATACAGGATAGTTCCACTACTCTAAAGAATCTCTTTGCTTCCCATACTCAACCTTCTGCCTTCTTTCACCAATCGTCTGGAACCACTGGTCTTTTTATTATTATTATTATTTTGTTTCTTTTTATTGGTTTGCTCTTTTCTGAATCTCATCTCATTGGAATCATACAACATATAGCCTTTTCAGAATGGCTTCATTCACTTAACAATACGCGCTTAAGATGCATCCATGTCTTCTTGTGGTTTGATAGCTTGTTTCCTCTTAATGCCGAAGTACATTCATTTTTTTAATGTGTTATATCTTGCTTATCTATTCATATACTGGAGCACATTTTGGTTGCTTCCTGTGTTTGGAGATTATGAATAAAGCTGCTATACACATTTGAATGCAGGTTTTAGTGTGGGCATAAGTGTTTATATCAGTTGGGCAAATATTTTGGAGCATGATTGCTAGATCTTATAGTAAGATTATGTTTACTTTTTAAAAGATGGTCAAATTATCTTCCAACGTGACTGTATAATTTTACCTTACACCAATAATGAATGTGATGGCAGTTACTATTACTCCACACCCTTCTCAGCAATGGATATTGTTCGTATTACTTTCTGTGTTTTGTTGTTGTTGTCATTCTAATAGGTGTTGGTGGAACCTCATTGTTGCTTTAATTTGAAATTCTCTAACAAAAAAATGAAGATGAGCATCTTTTCAAATGTTTAGTTGCCATCTGTGTATCTTCTTTGGTAATGTGTCTGCTCAGGACTTTTGCCCATTTTTAAATTGGGTTGTTTGTTTTCTTATTGTTGAATTTTAAGAGTTTTTTGTATATTTTGAAAACAAGTCCTTTGTCAGATATATAGTTTGCAATCATTT
The DNA here is from genome assembly GCF_002776525.5 of Piliocolobus tephrosceles. NCBI lineage: Eukaryota > Metazoa > Chordata > Mammalia > Primates > Cercopithecidae > Piliocolobus > Piliocolobus tephrosceles. The sequence goes on along the minus strand of NC_045440.1, from coordinate 33,307,711 downwards.
TCTCCCAGGCTGTGGCTGTGCCTATGTTCTTTTAGCAGTGTCTTTTTACACCACAGAAAGTCTTACTTTTAATAAAGTCCAACTTAATTTTAATTTTTTCTTGGATCTTGCTTTTGGTGTTGTGTCTAAAAATTCATCAATGACCCCATGGCCATCTATATATTTTTCCTATATTTTCTTCTACAGTTTACATAGTACTGCATTTTACATTTTATTAATGTCTGTGATCCACTTTGAGTTAATTTTTGTGACTTTTTTTCACCTTTGGCATATGGGCATTCTATAGTTCTAGCACTGTTTGTTGAAAAGACTGTCCTTTCTCCACTGCATTTCTTTTGCTATGTCATCCAACTTTACTTGACTACATTTGTGTGAGTCTGTATTCTGTTCCATTGATCTACTTGTCTGTTCTTTCAATAATACCACACTGTGATGATTACTATGACTTTATAGTAGGCATTGAAATCAGGATAGTGTGAGTTTTCCAAATTTATTTTTCTTTATTAGTATTGAATTGGCTGTTCTAGATATTTTGTCTTTCCGTATAACCTTTAAAATCAGTTTCTGTCGATATCTACAAAATATCACCCAGGAATTTTGATTAGAATTTTGTTAAATCTGTAGATAAAGTTGGGAAGAACTGCTGTCCTAATAACGTTGAATCTTCCAATGCATGAACACAAAATATCTCTCCATTTATTCAAATACTCTCTGATTTATAAAATAATCAGAGTTGTGGATATTTTTACATGCAAAATCTCCACATTTTGTTAGATGTGTACTTATGTATTTAATTTTTGAGTGCTTTATAAATGGTATTTTTCTTTCATTTCAATTTCTAATTGTTTATTGGTGATACATAGTAAAGCAATTGACTTCAATATATTAACATTATATCCTGCAACCTTGCTTTACTTACTTATTAGTTCCAGGAGTATTCTTGTCAATTTTTAGAAATTTTCAAAGTAGACAATCCTGTCACTTGGGAACAATGACAGTTTTATTTCTTCCTTGTCAATCTATGTATCTTTTCTTGTTTGATGAAAGTAACTAATCCTTCTAGTACTAGGTGGAATAGGAGTGATAAGAGAGGACATCATTCCCTTGCTACTGATTTTAGTTGGGGAGATAACCAGTGCCTTACCATTAAGTATGATGCAGCTGTTTGGTTTTTTGGTGGATGTTCTTTATCGAGTTGAGAAAGTTCCCCTCTATTTCAGTTTGCTGAGAGTATTTTACCATGAATAGGTGTGGTGGCAAGAAAGGGGGAGAAAGAGTTCTATAATCTTATGATTTGATTTCAGTCTTTCAAAGGGTCTGGGTTTCCAGGCTGTGACTTTCACAAATATTTCTCCTTTGTCATAGCTTCATTTTCCCCTTAGATGATATGGGAAAACTGGAGCACCTGCAGTGAAAACAGTACCATTCCCCACATCAAATATGGGCTTAGGAAAGCCTTTTTCTCTAGAGAGTAGTTATGGAGAACACTCTTGGGTGTACAGAATTTCAAACTGATTACTTTGCCTTCACATGGCAAGATAATCTTTCTTAAATCTGCACCATGTGGGAAAACACAAAAGTCTGAGGGATCCCTTAAAACTGCAGGCCTCAGGAATTTCTTACTTTAATTGTTCCTGTCAGTAATGGGCTCCAGCAACCTCTTCTCTAGGTAAGCATATCTCCACTGTGAATACCTTAATGTGACTGTTTCTCCAGATTTGGGGCTATAACTGTTTCCATCAACCTCAGCTCTCTAATAGGTCCAAGAAAAGTCATTGCTTTTTAGTTTTTTCAGATTTTAATAGTTATAGTTTTTAATAGTTATAAAAATGGGCTTGATCATTTTTAGTAGTTATAAAACTATTCAGTTTTTAATAGTTATAAAAATAGGCATGAACTCCCAAACACTTTATATGCAGGAGCTGAGACCAGAAGTCAGTCTGTGATGTTTGAAATGTCTCATTTGGGAACCCAGACTCTTCAGATTCTGAGCTGTCCGCCATCCATCATCACTATCTCCCTTTTATCCTGAAAACTTCAGGTAGTCTTGGAAGCAGAGAAGCATTCACCTCAGGAACAAATAGGATGACATTCAGTTGAATTGAGAATATGCTAAATGAAACCAGGATAGATTGTGTAAATAAATTGTAAACACTTCCCCTGTGCAAAACCCTTTTATGAAAAAAAAAAAAATGTTGTAAGGTAACATTTTCTGGATGGAGCAGTTGGGAGCATAGCATCATTTATTCTAGCTATTGATTGAGTGCCTATTTTATGCCAAACTATGTGAGAGGTGCTGGGGACATGAGGACAGGTAAGATAAATATACTCACTGTGCATATAGAACTTAAGTTTAGGGAAGACACATAATACAATGTACTTAATGGTATGCTTTGGAGAAGAATCTTCCAGGCAAGAGAAAAAGCCTAAGCAAACCCTAGAAATAAGAGAAAGCAAGAACTAAAAAGAAATACAGAATTCCAGGATGGATAAAGGAAGAAATTTGTCCTAGTCAAAATCACAGCAGGAAATAAATGGCACATTCAAAAGGTATAATTGAAGATAATTTAAGAAAGGAACTGTTTGCAAAGATGTTGGCAGGGTTAATGGAAACCCTCAGGCATTGATGAAATAGTTATCTCTCAACCTGAAGGAGGATGTAATGGGAGTGGTTATCAAAACTGGGGGAGAGTTATGGCTGCAGAACAGGGATGCTGCGGGGAGGAAATGTAGGCCCTGGGCTGAGAAATGCAGCTTCTGCCAGTCGCTGGCCAGACAGGAAAAGATCTAGAGGCATAAATCTGTCCTAGGATATCCTGTGGTTTCCTGTGATTGGCCGAACCTAATCAGAGAGGCAAGAGGCCTCAGGCAGTCCGTGGAGTTTAGCCTACTTTCCAGTAGGGTAGAAAGGATGAAGAATGAAATTGGCAGGGATAGGGTGGCAAACTGAGATTATATTGAGATCATATGGCTTAGTTCCCTTACAGAAGGGACTACGTCCTATCAGCAATCATATATTAAAATAATGAATTGGGAAACTATTAGACTGAGGACCCTTCAGTTTCCTGGGTTCATATGTAAAGAAACTGAAACCCAACACAGGGTAAACTGTAAAAGAAACTTAAACTTAACCAGAAACTGCCAACTAACCTCCAACCAAGATCTTTCTACTGGAATGATTTATATAAGACTACTGTTTCACATTAACCCATCCAATAGTGCCTTCACCTTGCATCTGTATTCACCCTACAAAGCTTTCCCCTTGTGCCCTTTTTGATGGAGTCCTGAAATGCCTGTCATCTGTAGCTGCCTGATTCATGAATGGCTGTCTGCTCAAATAAACTCTTTACATTTCCAATGTGCCTGTTTATCTGTTAACACATCATCACTGCGTGGTGTAATTTCAAGTATATTTAGACACAAAGACCAAAATATGAGCCTTCATTAATATGCTCTGTATTACATAAAAATGGGAAAAGGGGGCATCATTAAAAAAACAATTGATTAAAATAAAATACAGATGTAACAGTCCCACATTTGTAGCTGCTCTTAAAGTCTAAATTAAATATCAAACTTTTCTTTTCTGTCACTAATTTCATGGTCCCTTTGATCTCTGTCACCACTTTCTTTGGATAGAGTTCTTTATTAGATGGGATGAACCACAGCATAATTTTCACAACAGCTGGGGCTTTGGTGGTCCTGACTTTGTTGGGTTGCTTCAGTTTCCCATTGATTAGAATAAGTTAACAGGCATCCAAATGCATCTGCTGGATTTTAGTGAATTCCTGATTCATCAAATTTTCTCAGCTTTGTATTGCATCCCTCTGCGTGTTAGATGGATGGTGCAGCTGCAGAGACTTGATTTCCACTGTAGAAGGGACCCTTCTGTCATTGGGCCACTAGAAGTTCAGCAACGCAGCAGGTCTGGGCTTTTGGGGGTTCCTGTCTCATCTTCTGGCATGAATGTGTGTTATAGTCATATAAGACAACAATAATAAATAACCGGGATGAATTGTTAATTGTTCTTAATGTAATGAACTAATGTGGTCTCCTATGAGATATCCAGTTTTTTGTTTGTTTGTTTATGTTTTTGTTTTGTTTTAAGATGGGGTCTCATTCTGTCACCCAGGTTGTAGTGTAGTGGTGTGATCATAGCTTACTGTAGCCTAGAACCCCAAGTAACCCTCCTACCTCAGCCTCCCAAGTAGCTGGGACTATAGGTGTGTGCCACCATGCCCAGTTAATTTTAAAACTATTTTTTGTACAGATGGGGTCTTGCTATGTTACTCAGGCTGATCTGGGTAACATGGTCTTTCATCATGATGATGATCCTGTGCTGCTGCCTCTAGATAAATAAATCTGGGTAAAATTGTTTCATCAGAACGTGTCTACATGTGATGTCCTCTGAAAGTCTGTAACAAGGTCAACTCATATTACACATTTTATCCCTTTATTTTTAAACTTTATTTATCCCTTTACTTTTTAAACTTCCTGGCCTCAAGTGATCCTTCTGCCTTGGCCTCCCAAAGTGTTGGGATTATAGGTGAGGGCCACCATGCCCATCCTAATATCCAGTTTTTAATGTTTTCCAGACAGTGAACTGGGGAGCTCACAAATCTCTGAGCTTACAAAGTAAAGGTAAATTGCTGTCTCTGCTTCCTGAAAACAAATTGCCTTGGATTATGTTTGTTGATGTGGACTGAAAACAAAGCATGTGTCAGCCAATATCTGTGTATCAGGTAACAGGAGCTGTCTTGATTTGTGCCAGTAGGTCCTACTTGTAGAACTATAGCCACAATAGACCTCACAACCTGATGAAATTGACAACAATCTACCTTCACTCTCTAAGCAGAATGGATCCTGTATCAGGCAAGCAGGTGAGTTAAATGGGCCTGAAGTCATATACTCTTGCACCTTGCAGCTTTTGGTGGTGGCACTAATCTCTGCAACACCCCCAGGGAAAGAATAATGCTTTTGGTTTACTGCACTGGAGGGTGAGAACATGGCATTTTCTAATTTCCTTGGCTTCTGAGTTCTGACTTTATTCTTTAAAAGTAGTAGATGCCCAGGACTGTCTATGATATGACTCACCATGCCTATTATTTTAAACCTTTCTTTGTGTTACTTGCCAACCTTGAAGGGAAAAGTTTAAAAAAAAAAAAAGTAAGAAAATGTTTTTCTGAGGTCAAGGTCCAAAGAATGATATATAATCATTGGGGTGCTGTTAGACAAATAGGCCAGGTTGTTTGGAGAAATTTCTTAATGTTTCAGTTGAGGAGGAAAAGATGAAGCATGAAACATAAATACAATCCATTTACCAGCAATGAAGGTTTCCAAGGGTGACTTTCGGCTTGTTTAGATTTTCAGCCTAGTGAGAAGTATTGTTATTTTCTCAGATACTGCCTTTTTCTGAAATTAGTAATGGAATAGTATTGTATTTTTCTTTGATATGGAATAAGATGATTTATCTCAAAGTAGAAAACAAAAAAATCTTGTCTTAAAGCACGGTCATGTGTGCTTATTTGGTAAGTCATTAAAAAGAGGCAGGTGTACACATGGAGGGTAATTTGGAGGGCCTGGTGATCCTGTACTTCTGCCCCTAGACAAATAAATCTAAGTAAAATTGTTTTATCAGAACTTGTCTATATATAATGTTAGCTGAAATTCTACAATAGGGTTAATTCAGATTACAAATTTTATCCCTTTATTTTTAATTTTATGAACATAAATATTTCTTCTAAATAACACAGAGGTCAGTTCTTTAAGTATATGAACCTACTTTTTAAAAATAATTTTCCCCTTTACCTTGTATAATCTGGGCTCTTGGTCAGTTAAGAAGTTATTTTCTTGTAAAGTAGTGATATGATAAGTGTTTGTAAACATTCTCTCCAATCTCTGAAACACTAAATTGGTTGATTTTCAAAAGTATTCAGGTAAACCACTGCAAACTTTAAGTCTTTGGGAAGGATCCCATTATTTCCCCAATTTACTTCAATAAAGAAAAAGCTCATAGATGTCCATGACGCCACTATCTTTGCTCACAATGGCCTGAAAATATAATGCCCTCTCCTTCATGCTGCCTTCTGGAGACCATGCAAGTAATTTTGTAATACACTTTAACCCAGAACCATACAGGAAAGGAGTATTTTGAAAATGTAGCTCCTAGCTTCGGCACTGCATTACAGAGTAGATCTTAGAATGGGGATGTATTAGTCCAGGTCCTCTAAGAGGTAGACTCCATGTTAGAGTTAAAAATAGCTTTTATTAGGGGAAATGACTATAAGAGAAAAGAGAGAGGGTTCTAGGGAAGGCTGAGAGAGCCATCAGACCATGATGCTCTTCTGATCAAAGTTAAAGGAAGGAGAGACAGCTAGATGGAAAAGATAACCTTGCAATCTAATGGTTTGCCAAGGTGTCAGAAAGTCTTCAAGTCAAATTTAGTCTTTGGAAAAACCCCAGCTCTCCCAGAAGGATGTCTGCCTTATATTCCCACCACACTCCTTAATTGGCTGGAAGCAGCTCATGGGAAGTATGGTCTCAGTGCAAATTTGGCAACAGATTTCAGAGCACAAAACAGAGGCTCTTGCTCATGTAAGTTCCCTGTAGTTGCAGGTTTGTGAAATATATTCACATGGCTATTGTATGGAAAATCTAGTGAAAGACTGGATTCTAACAATCTATTACAGCCCACTCTATTGTCAACTTAGCATCTACACCACCCTTTTAACCCATATTATTTAGCTTCTGATATAGACCAGAATAATATCATACAAGACGCAGCCTTCTAACTAAAACCAAAACCATCCTCACCTTCCTACAAAGTGGAGACACTAAGTTGTTCGTGCTGCTTTATCCCCAGTGTGTGATATTTTTCACTCTTCTAGTGAGGTCACAACCTTCTTGTTATCCTTCAATTTAAATACTGAGTTATGCAGTTAACTGCTATTAGCACAACTTACATCAGATAGAAAGTGAGTTGGAGAATGGAAAAAAATTTTGCATATGTATAAATTATACACATTAAAGGAATTTAAAATGTGCATAATCCTTCTAGTTCTCATTTTTTGCAACTGGTTATGAGGCTGTGAGTGCAATTGGTAACTTTCTTTGTCCACTGTTCATTTCATTTTCCCTTTTGTTCTTAGTCAGCACCCCAGATGATTATGGGTCTAGTTCTGGTGAGTCTGTGCTTTCAATGTTTTTGCTTGTGTAGTGTTATCATAGTTGCTCACTAACTTTTACTTTGAGATATGGGGGCACTAAGAGGTTCCTTGGAAAATCGTTTGGGTCCCAACCATGCTCCTTTATGCCCCATTGTGTGATAGTAGCCCTGTTTCCCCTGATACTCAAGATTAGTTACCCAGCCAATACATAAACTCCTTTGGCTGGTGGGTCACTACACGAGGAGCGCATAGTGGTCAGATGTCAGTCTCAACTTTCAAGTCAATGAAACCCTTATTGTAACACCTTTGCTGTTTTAGAAAAGCAGAGCCCAAAGTTTTGATGATGAAAAGCCAAAAATGTCTAGCGGTATATTAGGTTAGTGAAACAAGCCATTCTTGCTTCTGGTCTTGGGTTCCTAGACTTCTATATCCCACCTACGTGCTGGCTCAAATCACATATCGTACCTGAAGGACATTACCAGGCCCTTTAAAAGTATTAGAACCCAAGTGATGCCATAACTGGCTGAGCACTTGAAAGCAGATTTCACTCTTCTACCTGACCACCTCCAAAATGGTCTCCTATGTTCATTCTCTCAGTTAATAGTTCCTTAGCATACCTACATTCAAGACAATTAGAAGCTGCAGAAACTATTTATATTAGCCATCATAGAGATGTCTAAGGTGTGATTGCCTCCTCTTAACTTTTCAAGGATAATACAGCAGTCACAACATCACAATTAAAAGAACTAGAGAGGCAAGAGCAAACACATTCAAAAGCTAGCAGAAGGCAAGAAATAACTAAGATCAGAGCAGAACTGAAGGAGATAGAGACACAAAAAACCCTCCAAAAAATCAATGAATCCAGGAGTTGGTTTTTTGAAAAGATCAACAAAATTGACAGACCGCTAGCAAGGCTAATAAAGAAGAAAAGAGAGAGGAATCAAATAGACGCAATAAAAAATGATAAAGGGGATATCACCACCGACCCCACAGAAATACAAACTACCATCAGAGAATACTATAAACACCTCTACGCAAATCTACTAGAAAATCTAGAAAAAAATGGATAATTTCCTGGACACTTACACTCTCCCAAGACTAAACCAGGAAGAAGTTGAATCCCTGAATAGACCAATAGCAGGCTCTGAAATTGAGGCAACAATTAATAGCCTACCCACCAAAAAAAGCCCAGGACCAGATGGATTCACAGCTGAATTCTACCAGAGGTACAAGGAGGAGCTGGTACCATTCATTCTGAAACTATTCCAATCAATAGAAAAAGAGGGAATCCTCCCTAACTCATTTTATGAGGCCAACATCATCCTGACACCTAAGCCTGGCAGAGACACAACAAAAAAAGAGAATTTTAGGCCAATCTCCCTGATGAACATCGATGCAAAAATCCTCAATAAAATACTGGCAAACCGGATTCAGCAGCACATCAAAAAGCTTATCCACCATGATCAAGTGGGCTTCATCCCTGGGATGCAAGGTTGGTTCAACATTCGCAAATCAATCAACGTAATCCAGCATATAAACAGAACCAAAGACAAGAACCACATGATTATCTCAATAGATGCAGAAAAGGCTTTTGACAAAATTCAACAGCCCTTCATGCTAAAAACGCTCAACAAATTCGGTATTGATGGAATGTACCTCAAAATAATAAGAGCTATTTATGACAAACCCACAGCTAATATCATCCTGAATGGGCAAAAACTGGAAAAATTCCCTTTGAAAACTGGCACAAGACAGGGATGCCCTCTCTCACCACTCCTATTCAACATAGTGTTGGAAGTTCTGGCTAGGGCAATCAGGCAAGACAAAGAAATAAAGGGTATTCAGTTAGGAAAATAAGAAATCAAATTGTCCCTGTTTGCAGATGACATGATTGTATATTTAGAAAACCCCATCGTCTCAGCCCAAAATCTTCTTAAGCTGATAAGCAACTTCAGCAAAGTCTCAGGATACAAAATTAATGTGCAAAAATCACAAGCATTCTTATACACCAGTAACAGACAAGGAGAGAGCCAAATCAGGAATGAACTTCCATTCACAATTGCTTCAAAGAGAATAAAATACCTAGGAATCCAACTTACAAGGGATGTAAAGGACCTCTTCAAGGAGAACTACAAACCACTGCACAGTGAAATAAAAGAGGACACAAACAAATGGAAGAACATACCATGCTCATGGATAGGAAGAATCAATATCGTGAAAATGGCCATACTGCCCAAGGTTATTTATAGATTCAATGCCATCCCCATCAAGCTACCAATGAGTTTCTTCACCGAATTGGAAAAAACTGCTTTAAAGTTCATATGGAACCAAAAAAGAGCCCGCATTGCCAAGACAATCCTAAGTCAAAAGGACAAAGCTGGAGGCGTCACGCTACCTGACTTCAAACTATACTACAAGGCTACAGTAACCAAAACAGCATGGTACTGGTACCAAAACAGAGATATAGACCAATGGAACAGAACGGAGTCCTCAGAAATAATGTCACACATCTACAACCATCTGATCTTTGACAAACCTGACAAAAACAAGAAATGGGGAAAGGATTCCCTATTTAATAAATGGTGCTGGGAAAATTGGCTAGCCATAAGTAGAAAGCTGAAACTGGATCCTTTCCTTACTCCTTATATGAAGATTAATTCAAGATGGATTAGAGACTTAAATGTTAAACCTACTACCATAAAAACCCTAGAAGAAAATCTAGGTAGTACCATTCAGGACATAGGCATGGGCAAGGACTTCATGTCTAAAACACCAAAAGCAATGGCAGCAAAAGCCAAAATTGACAAATGGGATCTAATTAAACTAAAGAGCTTCTGCACAGCAAAAGAAACTACCATCAGAGTGAACAGGCAACCTACAGAATGGGAGAAAATTTTTGCAATCTACTCATCTGACAAAGGGCTAATTTCCAGAATCTACAAAGAACTCAAACAAATATACAAGAAAAAAACAAACAACCCCATCCAAAAGTGGGGAAAGGATATGAACAGACATTTCTCAAAAGAAGACATTCATACAGCCAACAGACACATGAAAAAATGCTCATCATCACTGGCCATCAGAGAAATGCAAATCAAAACCACAATGAGATACCATCTCACACCAGTTAGAATGGCAATCATTAAAAAATCAGGAAACAACAGGTGTTGGAGAGGATGTGGAGAAATAGGAACACTTTTACCCTGTTGGTGGGATTGTAAACTAGTTCAACCATTATGGAAAACAGTATGGCAATTCCTCAAAGATCTAGAACTAGATGTACCATATGACCCAGCCATTCCACTACTGGGTATATACCCAAAGGATTATAAATTATGCTACTACAAAGACACATGCACACGTATGTTTATTGCGGCACTATTCACAATAGCAAAGACTTGGAATCAACCCAAATGTCCATCAGTGACAGACTGGATTAAGAAAATGTGGCACATGTACACCATGGAATACTATGCAGTCATAAAAAAGGATGAGTTTGCGTCCTTTGTAGGGACATGGATGCAGCTGGAAACCATCATTCTTAGCAAACTATCACAAGAAGAGAAACCAAACACCGCATGTTCTCACTCATAGG
>NC_045440.1:33199387-33296853 GCF_002776525.5 Piliocolobus tephrosceles | reverse complement strand
TTTGTAGGGACATGGATGCAGCTGGAAACCATCATTCTTAGCAAACTATCACAAGAAGAGAAAACCAAACACCGCATGTTCTCACTCATAGGTGGGAACTGAACAATGAGCTCACTTGGACTCAGGAAGGGGAACATCACACACTGGGGCCTATCATGGGGAGGGGGGAGGGGGGAGGGATTGCATTGGGGAGTTATACCTTATATAAATGATGAATTGATGGGTGCTGACGAGTTGATGGGTGCAGCACACCAACATGGCACATATATACATATGTAACAAACCTGCACGTTATGCACATGTACCCTAGAACTTAAAGTATAATAAAAAAATAAATAAATAAATAAATATACAGCAGTCACATCAATTGTTAATTTTTAATTAACAAATTAAAAATGCTTTAATATAGGCACAAAGAATATGCTATAGTGATTATGAAGGGAACACATTCCCTCCTAGTTTGGAGGTCAGAAAAGGTTTAATAGAGGAGATGTGTGGTGGTGGAGGAGCTTTTCTAGTCAGTGGTACCAAGAGCAAGAGTAAAACGTGTAGCAATTTCAGTTAATCAGCAAGAGTATCTGACTTGGTCAGAGATACAACAAGCATAAGAAACAAGTAGGAAAAGAAGTTTGAAAGATGGAGGGTATGAGATCTTTGCAGGAATTGAAATGTCAATCTAATCACTTCTTACTGCAATGAGACGCAGTAGGAAGGTTTTCCTTTTGTTTGTTTTCTTCTAAACAAATGTTGCAAAATATTAAGATGAAAGAAAGGTCAGGGCTTAAAGGTTGCTTTATTCTCAGTTGTGTGATCTTGGAAAAGTACATCTCTCTCTGAACTTCAGTTCTATTGTCATACATGTGGATAATAATACATCCTTCAAAAGGTTAAGAGGATTAAATACTGGCTCTAGTATCTAATATTTTAGGAAATAAATACTCCCAAGCCTCTCAACATACGTTATGCACCGAACTAGGCAGTGGGTCATGATGGTGATGAATGCAAGACTGACAGCTGTACTTGGGATGCATCATATGTTTCAAACCAATGACTCACCTTGCACTGGGTCCACAGATGCTTTTGTGAGCAGAGTTTGAGGTCCAGAGTCCCAGCAGCCTGAGGCCACTGGACATGAATGGGTAGAGGGATGAGACTATTCTTCAAACCACATTTTATTGGATTATGACCTATTCCTTTTAATTCTCTTTCATCTACTCATCCCTTAAGCTGAAAAATTACTTTATTAGATTTTGTTGCAATCCTAAGAAAAACCTGTATACAGGTATACAATTTCATAACTGTAAATTTGGAATAAAAATGTTCATTTGGTGAACCAGTTTAGAATTTCAACAGGCTTTTCTACCAGATTCCCCACCCTCCAGCCCTACCACTTGACCTCAGCATCTTCCGCCTTATGAAAACACACTTTATTTCCAGCTAACATAATCATAACCATAATCATAATGAATCATCATCATTATAAATAATAGTTTGTTCTTGTGATGTACAAGCATTGTTCTAAGCACTGCACATTTTACATTATTTAATGCTCAAAATAAAACTACAAAATAAATGTTATTTTTATCTTCATTTTACAGATGAAAAGATTGGAGTTGAAAGGGATCAAATAACTTCAGAAAACTGCTTGACTACTGCGAAGAACTGAGTAGAACAGAAAAGTCAAGCTTGAGGGCTCAATCATCCCTTGTTGCCTCTCTTCCACCCTCACTTTAAGCCCAGTCATCCTCCAAACATCCCCACCAGGTTTCGCCACTCTAGACTTTACATATCTATAAAATGAAATAATATGGAAAAAAGTCTAGATTTTCTAAGCAACAAAATCCCTCCTCTTCCCATTTCCTGTTCCTTTTCCTCTTTCTGCACCCGCACAGGACTAGGCCTGTTTGATTTGTCTATGGAGACTTAGCCCCGTGGAGTGGTGTGTCAGTTTGCCTCAATGCTGAGTTATTTTTTTTTTTTTTCTTTTTGAGACAGAGTCTTCCTCTGTAGCCTAGGTTCAAGTGCAGTGGTATGATCTCGGCTCACTGCAATATTGAGCTTTTTTTAATCCCCCAGTAAAGTGCACACTTAGGTTGAATTGCTAGAGACATTAGAAGGGTCTTCAAAGCCTGCATGGGGAAATAGGAGAAACCTACAGCAATAGAGGAGTTTGAGGAAATATCAAAGGTGACTAGTAAGGATTTTATTACATTTTATTGATATAAATGTAATCCTTTATATATGTATGTATATAGTCCTTTGTATATTAAACCTTTCTTAGCCTTCCTATGTAAGCTTAACATCTATCTATGTATGTATCTATTTATGTATCTATCTCTCTAATCTATCTTTCTATCTATCTATCTATCTATCTATCTATCTATCTATCTATCTATCTATCCTCTTCTATCTATCTATCATCTACTTACCATCTGTTTATTTATCTTGCTAATACATTGCAGAATTTGAAATCTTGGGAGGGACATGCGAAATTTGAACTTAGTATGACCCTTGCCCTACAACTGGGCAAGTGTCAGGAGTTAAGGCTCCCCTCAGGCAGCCAGTCACATCTTGGTCACATCCTCAACATTTTAGTACTAGCAAACACTTATCGAGCAGTTGCTATGAGCCAGATGCTATCTAAATATTTTAAATATATTCACTTATTTAATCCTCACAACAACTATACAAGTAAGGTATTGTTATTGGCTTCCTTTTTCAGGTGGAGAAACTGAGCACAGAAAGATTAAGTGACTTGCTTAAGGTCACACACGTCATGCGTGGAGAGCTAGAATTTGAACCCAGGAAAACTTCCTGAGACTATAATCTTTAACACTATGTTGAACTCTTGCAATTTTTGAATTCCTATTTCTTCCCACATTGCATTTATGTTTTCCTCTGTCTCAAAATCATATTTCCAGATATATATTAGACTGTCTCTTACACTTTAATCACTGAGAACTACCCTCTCTCCCAGCACTGTATAAGCCCCCATAGCTATTTTTCCACCAACGGATTCAGACCTCTTGGACACAGCTGATTTCACCAAGTGTTAGAACCTAACTTAGGAAGGGCCAACAAGATTCTCAGAGCTGGGAACAGAGGGCTGGACTGTGTGAACAGTACAGCTCTAGGGGAGGTGTTGAACTCCTGCTGTCAAGATCCTCAGGCTGCTCTGCTCCTGTCTTCCTGAGTCCCGGTTATTAATAACAGCCTTGGATTTTGCATGACACCTGAGAATGTTTCTTATAAATTTCCTTTATGGTGAAGCCAGTTTGAGATGCCCCTCCTACTTGTAAGCAAAGGTCTTCTCTAAGTCGCTGTGCCCTCTCATTAGGACTGTTGTGCACACAGGCTACTTGTCAAACAGTTCTCAAAAAAAGATTATTTTGCTAAACCACACATGTATCATTATTCTTTCCTCAGTAAAGGGAGGGCACACTCAAAGACACATACAGAAAGGAAGCATTAGCTATATCTCACTCTTTTCTACTGTTTTATTCTTATTTTGTAGCTAGAAATGTCCTTTAGGTATTTCAACCAACATTTATTTTTATGAAATATAAATACACTATTGAATCTAAATCTTCTAAATAATATTAAATCCAGAAGCCGTCATGGCACAAACAAAAATAACAACTTATTGCCATGAGATATCACTGAACCTAACCTTTCCAAAACATGGTGTACTCACTCTTAGTGAGAGTAGAGAACAGCACCGAAGCGCAACTGGGCAGCATAGATCATCGTTTCACTGTTGTAATGTTTTGTTTATGAGTGTTTTAATGTGAGAAAAGCATGTTTATTTTGTACAGTGAACATTTTATTTTATTTTGTTTTAATTTTAAATTTTTGCAGGTACCTAATATGTGTATATATTTATGGGACACAAGATATTTTGATACAGGCTTTCAATGCACAATAATCACATCATTGCAAAGGGTCTATCTATCACCTCAAGTATTGATCTTTTCTTTCTGTTACAAACAATTCAGATTTTTTTAAAAAATAGAGACGAGGTCTCACTATGTTGCCTAATGTGGTCTCAAACTCCTAGGCTCAAGCAGTCCTCCCACCCCAGCCTCCCAAAGTGCTGGGATTATAGTCATGAGCCATCACTCCCCACCAATATAGTTAAAATTTTAAATGTCTGCTTTAATTCTATCAAAAAATAAAACCAGCCAGTTTTAAAATTAGTACATATGTTTTAAAAAAACAATTAGATGCCTAGTACGTTGTTAGGCTACCTTAGTATTTCTAACTTTTTGCTTCTCTTAACTTTCCAAGTCATCTTTGCCTATACTTCACACTGAAATCAACCAAGATCAGCACTGTGAGTGCCTTTGCTTTAAATTACATCATGATTGCTGGAGAGGAGGAAATTCATGATGAGAATGGACTGACAATCACTACTTCACATCTCCTTCTCCTTTTCTTAAGGTTCATTCTTTGTCTATATAACTCATTTTTGTACTGTGCCTAGATTTATATATTTAAAAAATCTTTATATACAAAAAATTTAGGTTCAAAATGTTGTTTTTCTTTTGGTCCTCTGAGTCTTCTGTGTCAGTTGGCCAAGAAGGAACAAACAAGCCTTCATTTCCTCTTAGTTCAGTGATTCTCAACCAAGGGCCACTTTGCCCCTGATGGAACATTTAGTTATATCTGGAGAAATTTTTAGTTGTCGAAAATGGGTGGGGGTACAGTAGTACTGGCATGTAGTGGATAGAGGCCAGGGAAGCTGCTAAATATCCTATAACACATAGGATGTCTCTACTCCACTCATCCACCTCCCCACCTCCTGTCCAAATGTCAATAATGTAGAGGTGGTGAGACTCTGCTGTAGTGTTGCAGTGAAGGCACTTCAGTGAGATGGTAATGAGAACAGATTTGAGAGCCAGAGAGGCCTGGGTTTCAATTCTGCCTCTGCCATTTCGTAACTCTGATGGTTTTTATAAGCTTTTTATTTCTATCTGTGCCTCAGTTTACCTATCTATTAAATGGAACCATAATAATTATTATTGTTTTAAGTGTGTTAGGAAGAATGAGCAAACTAATATATATAAAACACTTAGCAATGTTCAGGGTACATAGTGTTTAATACTAAGTTATAGATTTCCTGCTGTTCAACTGAGATGCAGAGTTCTTTTCAAGAAGACTTTTCTAGAAGACGAATGGAAAAAATAACAAGTAAGAAGTGAATGCAAAAGCAAAGAAGAAGAAATAGGAATTCTGTCAATGTTTCTTACCCTAAGACCATTGACGTCCAGTCAACAAGAAGCCTGCCAATCTGGCTTATCATTTTCTCTTGTCTTGCTCAGTTTGTGTAGAGCATACACAAGTGATTATAGGGGCCAGACAGGTCTTATATATAAAACAGGAGACTCCTGGCCACTGCACTCCAACCTGGGCGACAGAGCGAGACTCCGTCTCAAAAAAAAAAAAAAAAAAAAAAAAAAAAACAGGAGGCTCAATATTGGCATTTTAAACCTAGAGAAATGTCTTCACTTCTACAAATAAATTTACTCACTCCCATTTTTCTTGAATCAAGTCACTCTCTTAGTCATTTCCTGCCATTGATAGGGATATGACTGCAGAGAAAAGTTCTACTGCCTTAAGCTACACAACAGTGCAATAACAATCATAAGTGACAACGGACACTTGGCCTTGATGTTGAGGAGAGCATAGCGGATGTGTGCCAGCTGGAGGAGGCTGGCCTGGCCTTAGCCTGCCAGCTGCTGCTCAAGTTCAGATGATTGCTGAAACAGGAGGATATGGGTCCAGTGGCTGCCAGATTCTTTGTGTTTTTTTGAAAACAATTTTCTAGATTTTTATGTGAACTCTAAATATTTAAATGTTCATTTATATTGGTGAAATATTGCTGTGTAGGTAAAAAAATAAACACAGGTAAGGGCTGAGTTCAGCCTTACGGCAGTTAGTCAGGTTTCTAACACTATTACAATAAGGTTTTTTTCTACCTTTTAGTCCCATTTCCCATTATTCAAAAGTCTCAGTAGTGCCTAATGCATTTGCTCATTCAGTAACTATTATGGAATGTCTACAGTGAACCTGGTTTTATGCTAAGTGCTTGACTACAGCAATGACAGGCACGAAGTGTCTGTCACTCTGAAGCTTGCATTCCAGTGGGACGAGATAGTGAAAATAAATAAATATATATAATATTCCAGATGGTATACTATGCAGACATAAAAAAGAACAAAATCATGTCCTTTGCAGCAATATAGATGCAGCTGGAGGCCATTATCCTAAGCAAATTAGTGCAGAAACCAAAAAAAAAAAAAAAACAAATACTGCATGTTTTCACTTATTAGTGGGAGCTAAACACGGGGTATTCTTCCACATAAAGATGGGAACAATAGACACTGGGAACTACCAGAGGGAGGAGGGAGAGAGGAGGGTCCAGATTTGAAAAACTATTGGATACTATGCTCACTGTCTGGTGGTAACAGGATCAGTCATACCTCAAACCTCAATATCAAGTGATACACCCATGTAACAAACTTGAACATACACCCCCGAATCTAAAATAAAAGTTGAAGCTATATAAAAAGATAATATTCCAGGTAGTGATATGGGGTCTGAACAACATAGAGCAGGCAGTAGAGGTAGAAAGTGCCTTGTGAAAGAGGCCTCAAAATAAGGGGCCATTGGAACAAAGACCATAAAGAAGAGAGAGAGAGAGATTGTTGCTGATATTTCAGGAAATAGAATTCCAGGCAAGTGGAACAGAAGGTGTGAAGGCCCTGAGGCAGATGGTTCACTTAGTAGACTGGTAGAGCACCAGGAAGGCCAGTTGGAGCACAGTGAACAAGGACCAGAGTGGAAGGGAATGTGGGCTCTGGTGAAAGTTTGAGTTTTGTTCCTTCAGGAGTTGGAACAAAGATGTCACATGTCCAGATTTACATTTTACAAAGATGACTCTGGCTGCTGTTGAGAATAGATGGCAATGAAGCTTCCTAATGTGAGTGCTCTGGGACTAGTTAAGGCTGTATCTTTACTGTGGTCAGTTGTGAACACACCTGAAATGGGCTCTTCCACTTAACAACACCTTTCCCCAACCTCTCCTGTTAAGGTACCCTACGGAAGATGCCCTTTTTCTCACTTCTTGGTGCATTTTGAACATCCCCTGGCATCATATTCTTTTTCCTCTCTAGAATCTTCTAAATCCATAGCCTTGGATTTACTCTTGGACTGCTTTGCTAGGCTTTCTATGGATCGACTCTCTACCTGAATGGGCTCTTGTCTTCCTAAGCTCATCTTCACCATGGGAAACTATCCACTTTATTTCCTTCTCCTTCCCTTTATTTATCTCTGGATTTTGGTATTCCCAGCACTTTCCCTCACCATCATGCTTCACTTGGTCTGGAAGAGATTTGAGGGACACATCTGTGTCCCAGATGACATTTATCTCCTGCCATCTCTTCTCCAGTAATCAAACAGTAGGCATTTATGTGTCTCTTAATCTTTCAATGACTGCCCCACCTGCTGCATACATTTCTTCTTTTCTCTTTCAAAGATGTCTTCATTTGTTCCTTTCCTCGTTTTATTAAGAACACAGATTTCAGAGACAGCTTGCCAGAATTCAAATGCTGATTTTGCCACTTCGAGTTCATGGATCCTTGCATGAGTAAGTCAACCTGTCTCAGCTTCTTCCTGTGTTAAATGGGGATAAGATGACTCATCTTATAGGATTGTAGTGTGCAGTATTAAAAGAGTTAGGTAAACTCAGAAGTGTCTGACATGTAGTATTATTTAAATAAATGTGAACTCTTGTTATTACTGTAAATGTTAATTTTCCTTTAGATTATTTGGATGCTTCAAAGTATATTAAAACTTTTAATGTATTAAAAGTTTTAATGTATTAAAAGTTTATGGAATGTCTACAGTGAACCTGGTTTTATGCTAAGTGCTTGACATACAGCAATGACAGGCACGAAGTGTCTGTCTCTCTGAAGCTTGCATTCCAGTGGGACGAGATAGTGAAAATAAATAAATATATATAATTTATTATATATATTCACACATACTACTCAATGAATCAGTGTTTAAAACTAAAAAGAATACTTTCAGTCGCCTACAAACATTTAAGTATTCACTGAATGACATGATCACTATTAGCAAAATGTCACTTGAATTGAGTGACTTTTTTTCTCTTTTTTATAGGAAGAACAGAGAAAGATTCTAATTTAAATCAATTGAAGCTGTTCTATTTCACAAGACTCTGCCAGAAGATGTGTGTAGCTGAAGAATTTTAAGTGGAAAGAGGCAACCTCCCATAAATCTTCCTTTAGTATATTCATATCCGACCCATGTTAGACAATTAGGTCCCTCATGGGGTATGAACAGAAAGGAGGTAGGAAGCAGGGTGGGAAGGAGGCTGGATGCTGCTGTCTTTTTCTTTTGTCTTCAGAAAAAATAATGGCCCCAAGGGATCAGACTTAATCTCTTTTTATGGAGAAGGTATAGAGAACAAGGGCAAAAGGATGAAAGAAAGAAAGCTAGAAGGGAAAGGAATAGCTTGGATTATTTAAAATCTTCATAGTGGGTTTAAAATTGGTATTATTTATTATTTCCTTGCGTCAGGGAATTCAATGAACAGAAATCCCACATACAAAACAGACAAAAGGCTATCCTTGCTCTTTAAGGTATTCAAGACACAACTGCCTTAAAGACAGAAGCTGCATTAATGGTTTTAAAACAGAGTGATTTGCAATCTACTTCTGAAGATTCCTCCTTTAATTATTTATTAATTTTTTGCATGTTTCTCTTTCTCTCTCTCTCTCTTTTTTTTTTTTTTTTTTTTTTTTTGTTGGGGTCTCACTCTGTTGCCCAGGTTGAAGTGCAGTGGCATGATCTCAGTTCACTGCAACCTCCGCCTCCCGGGTTCAAGCGATTCTCCTGCCTCAGCCTCCCGAGTAGCTGGGATTACAGGTGCCTGTCACCATACGTGGCTAATTTTGTATTTTTAGTAGAGAGGGGGTTTCACCATGTTGGCCGGGCTGGTCTCAAGCTCCTGACCTCAAGTGATCCACCTCAGCCTCCCAACATGCTGGGATTACAGGCGTAAGCCCCCGCACCTGGCTTCTCTTTTTCTTAGTAATAACTAGAGCTTCTGGAATCTCTGTGAAATCCCGTATCCTTCTTCAAATTTTTGAATGAGCAATGGTGGTGAGATTGAGAAAATCATAATACCAGCATTGGAAAATATTTTGAAAAAGAATGGCAGGCTCACCAATAACATGTTAGTGCCTAATGAAGGGTTTATTCCATCTGATTTACAAAGTAGACCAGACTAGACAATCATTTCAAAGACTTTTACCTGTGTCAGGGTATGACAGCCACAGCCCTTGTTTTAAAGATAACCTTTGTCTAATCCACATTACCTGGACTTACAAATTTCCCCCTTTAATATTTTACAGGTTTACCTACGTGTAAATATGAGATATGTTTAAATAAAATGTTAATACATGTTTAAATAAAAATGTCTGTTTAAATGAAAATACACTTTATACATGTTTAAATGAAAATAATTTAAGCCGGGAGATGGATTAATATTTTTCCGAGTCAATGCTCTTTACGAGGTGATTCAATTTTTCCATCAGTTCCTATATAACTCTGTTACATTCAATTGCAAAATATAGTAATTTGGCTTAACTATAGGCCTGGTGTGCTACATTGTCCTCTGAGTTGAATACTTTCTATCTCTGCGTGGTTTCCTGTTAAATATTTATTATTGAACAATGTTGGGAATTAGGGGAGATTTTACATCCAACTAAGACACAAATATTCCATGCTGAGACCTGTCCCCCTGATTAAACCTCCAGATTCTGTCCTTGCAATGCCTGAGTAAAGAACATGAGAGAACAGCAAAGATCTCCTGATTAGGCCAGACTGTGTTTCCAATGTCATTACATTAAAAAAATAAATAAAACTAGTGAGAAACAAACAGTATTATGAGCGTTTTCTTTCCTTTTTCAATTCTTAGGTGATATGTCAGTTGCCTTTGCTTCAAAACATGATGTAAACAATGTGTTGTACTCATTAGAACTAATTTATTTACTTGATTAGTTCTTTACTCTTATTTGTGCTTTCTGAAATTGGTCTCAGGTGACAAAAGCATATGTGACATATGAAAGTGTTTAATCAAGTAGTCTTTTCTCTCAGTTATCCTAGAAAAAAATGCTTATGCCCTTTTAACTTTGGCTTTCTTTATACATTGCTAAGGTTTGAATATGTGCTATAAAGTTCATGTTTTGGAAACTTAATCCCCAATGCAACAGAGTTGGGATGCAGGGCTTAATGAGAAGGGATTAGGTCATTAAGCCTCTGTCCTCAATAAATGGATTGTCATTATCGGGGGGAGTGGGTTTCTGATAAAAGGATGAGTTCAGTCCCCTTCCTCTCCTTCGTTCATGCTCTCTTGTCCTTCTGTCTTCCACCATGAGATGATGCAGCAAGAAGGCACTTACAAGACGCTAGCCCCTCAGTCTTGGACTTCCCAGCCTCCAGAACTGCGAGCAAATAAATTCCTGTTCATTATAAGTTACCCAGTCTGTGGTATCCTTTTATAACAGCCATAGATGGACTAAGACACTCGTGTTTACCAGTACGAGCCCAGGTTCTCACCTAGAAAGCATGGTTCAGAGCACTTTTAAACAAATAAGGTCAGGTTCATTCTAAAGTTGACAACACTCATTGGTCTGTCTTCTCCTCTAGCATTCTGCCAATAGATAAACAGACACCAAAACTATATTTGTGTCTCTCTTTCCTAAAAAAAGTTCTAGTTATAGCCCAAGTATATCCATGTCTGTACCACAGAGTCATTTGAAACATAATGTCCCCTCAAATTTTAACTTCCTCTATATTTTATGTCATCTCATCCTGTTTTTGAGAAAAAAAAATAAAGAATCTTGCCAAATGATAGTAACTACAGCTCCTAATAGGTAACTTGGAAATCAAATTTTCTATCAGGATGATTTCTCTTCACATCTCTTCTTAGAATGAAAACTGAGTGCAGGGGAAGCCATGGGGAGAATAGCCTCTGGTTTTCTGCCTCACACATAGTTTTCTCTGGCATTTCTGGGATATTTCTCATCTTTCCTGGTCTCTGCATTCCAGGATGTTTCTGCTGCTTTCTGAGATGTGATGATCCCACCTGAGTTCCCTTGTTAGCATATCCTTTGGGTTCCTTGTTAGCTGTTGGGGTCCACGTGTTTCCTAAACAAAGGAATGAACACACAAGACAACACAAGACAAGACAAACATGGCGGCCACCCTGAATGACACGCTTGGCTTTATTTTATACAGTCATTTGTGGAATGTTACCAAGTCACAAGACACATTGTCGTTTTTCTGACCTTTCCCTGACTTTCTGGATTTTCATGATGTTTACACATAAACAAGCCCCCAGGGTCTGCTGTTTGCAGCTGGGTCCTTTGTTCTCCCTGTTTGCAGGGAAGGAATGCCCAGCTTCGTTTGCAAGAGGAGGACTTATCGGGAATGCCCTGCTTCATTTGCAAGAGCAGGACTTCTCGGGAACATCTCGTTTGCGAGCACGTAGTCCTCTACATTAACATCTGCAGTTTCAGCTTAGTCCAAGCTCAGACATCCATGACACAGTTCCTGGTGTCAAAACCTCATAATGTAAAGCCTTCTGATCTTAATCTCAAGCTTCTTTAATGGGATTCACTAGAAGAATGAGTTTCATTTAAAAAGTAAAGATTTTTCAAAACCTTATTTTTGGTTACATTATTTTATTTGATGTGTGTGTTTGATTTATTTGATTTGATTCTGTCCTGCCTGATATTGTAACTCCTTCTTATATATTGTCTTCTCCTTTAAATATAGATGTCATCTATAATTTGACATTGGATACAGGAAGGATACCCATTATAATGTTTCTGCTAACAGGGTTAACATTTAGGGAAATAAGACATTGTCAAAATTCCTTATAGATGCTGAATATTAGACCTTTGTTGGATGCATAGTTTGCAAATTTTTCTCCCATTCTGTGGGTTGTCTGTTTACTTGGTGGATATTTTTTTTTTCCTGTGCAGAAGCTCTTTAGTTTAATTAGATCCCATTTGTCAATGTTTGCTTTTGTTACAATTGCTTTTGACATCTTCACCATTGAATACTATACAGCCATAAACAAAAATGAGATCATGTCCTTTGCAGGAACATGGATGGAGTTGGAGGCCACTATCTTTAGCAAACTAACACTGGACAGAAAACCAAATATTGCTTGTTCTCAATTATAAGTGGGAGCTAAATGATGAGAACACATGGACGCATAGAGGGGAACTACACACACTGGGGTCTACTGGAGGATGAAGGCTGGGAAGATGCAGAAGGTCAGGAAAAATAACTAATGGGTACTAGGCTTAATACCTGTGTGATGAAATAATCTATAAACAAGTCCCAATGACACAAGTTTACCTAAATGAAATTCCTGCATATGCATCCCTGAACTTAAAAGGTAAAAAAAAGAAATTGACAAAATTAATCAATGAGAACTATTTAGCCACCCTTTTCTTCTGCAAAGAAAAGGAAGATGATATCTGTAGTGACTCTGAAGCAATGGATGACTGCAGATGTTATCTTAGTGAAGCAAGTCTGGGCCAGCATTTCTTTTGGAAGGTTCTTGGCTCCTTTTCTATAATACTTTGATTATTGCAAACAGCAGATATCAATGTAAGCATTTATTGTCATTAGCATTCTCTGTGCCTAGGATAGTGCCTGGTACAGAACAGTCACTCAGTCATATTTGTTAAATGAAAGACACATGAATAGATAGATGGTCATGCTGTTGCTACTGGGGGTGAAGATGTTAGAAAGAAACTATGAGGTTAGCTTTTTAAAATGAAAGAAAAATAAAAAAGACAGAAGAGAACGGAAGGTCAGAGCAGAGAATAAACATGAATGTACCACACAGAAGCTAAAAGAGAGCCTTTCCGGATTCCTCCATAACATTCATGGCTTTCTTGTTATTCTTAGACAGTTTGACTCTCCCTTTATAAAAATTATCTTATAAATCTTCCTCTATTACCTATAATGTCTTGCTATCTTTATTTTGTTTCCCTTGTTAACTTTTCTCTTTCATGCCTGCTTGCTTCTCTTTTTCAAAAACACAAGAGCAATGAAAATCAAGTAAGCCTATTAACAAGATCCAAAATTGCAGGATGCAAAGGCTGGAGAGTCAATGATTGTCCTCGCCTGTCCTTTCAGATCCTTGCCAACATCAAATACCTTGATTTGTCAATGAATGACGCTCTCTCAAACCCAAAGGGGCGTCCAAATCTATGTTAATCCATGGTTATAAAATGCATCTTTTTAAGATCAGCAGAAAGCCCATACTCTCTTTTTTTTATATATAGCAAGGTCTGGGAAAGCCTAGAAGAAGGGGGAATTCTCTAATGATAGCACAGGAAGCAATGATTTTCCTTTTTCTGACCTTGGTATTTGCAGAGTATCATGGCCCGTGAGGCTGGGGCCACCTTTGTAGGCAGAAAGGTGATTTTGTGGCTCACAGCACTCTGCAAACCTTTCCCACCAGTTCACTGCTCAGAAAGCACCTGTACTAAATATTTTATGCCAAGGCCGTGAAAATCCAGGGAATGCAGCTGTCCTCAAAATTTCTCATTTCTTACCTGCAGTGGCAAGGTCACTAGGTGGCTACACAAATGGCCGTGGGATAGATAGCATATGGCAGGGCAAGTAGAAAACAGGAAAGGGGTTATATTGAAATGGCACAGAGGCCCTTCTAGAGATTTCCTTCTTGCTAAGGCAATTCACAGAGGTCCTCTAGCACTGCTGAGTTCATGAGCTTCATTGCAAAAATTCTAAAAGGCTTCCTCTTCTCCATTCTGAGTTCTGCTTCCTGTTTTATGAATGTTTACTTGTGGTTTTCTCTCCCTCAGCTTCAGAAGGAGTAGGCTCGTATTTAGCACTCTTTCTTCATAGTATATGATCTGACTCCACACTTGTCAGCTCTCTAAAACCGTTTCCTCTTGAAGGTGCAAACTATTTCTGCCAAACTTATAAATATAGTCAAAGGGAGATAATATATGAAAAACTGCTTTACAGATAAGCTCAATAGATAAATGTATTTGATGGGTATTGAGTCTCTATGTCACATGTTTTCTTTTCTTTTCTCAGAGAGTCTTCTAGAGACTGAAATTGGTGTTGCTTGTGTCAACCCAAAGCTCAGCCCCACTGTTAGTACATAAAAATGGAACCCAGAGCTTCCGTAATAGATACCTCTCTGAAAGGTACCTCTAGATGTGAGGTTCAGGAAGGAAAGTTCTGCTCTAAAGGACAAGTTGCACTGGAGGAAGAGGAATGCCACAGGTATTTACAAAGATCTAAGAAATGTGCTACAGGCAATTTTTGCTCCCAGTCAACTGCTGGAGGATTTTCCCATATTTTTAAGACTGTTTCTCTAATCTTCAGGCATTTCATTTTTATTTTTATTTAAAAACCTTTTTCTCCTAATGCTTTTTACTTATTCAGTTTAACATTTTTCAACTTTACGTTTAAAGTACCTTATTCTATTTTTAATCTTTAATCCATTTTCCTTTTACATATTTAAATTTTTATCTTATATGTTTTAGCCTTTTATCCTATTTTTTTATTTCTTATTTTTTATGTGTTTAACCTTTTATCTCATTGGCTTCTTGCTCTTTATCTTTTATTATAAATCTCATCTCTTTTATCTTTTTATTTTTAACTTTTAACCTTCTTTTAGAGTTTTAACTTTCCTTTTTTTTTTTAATGGAGTCTCACTCAGTTTCCCAGGCTGGAGTACAGTGGCATGATCTCAGCTCACTGCAACCTCTGCCACCCGAGTTCAAGTGATTCTTCTGCCTCAGCCTCCCGAGTAGCTGGGATTACAGGTGACTGCCACAGCGCCTGGCTAATTTTTGTATTTTTAGTAGAGACAGGTTTTCACCATCTCTGCTAGGCTGGACTTGAACTCCTGACCTAGTGATCCACCCACCTAGGCCTCCCAAAGTGCTGGGATTACAGACGTGAGCCACTGCACCCAGCCAACTTTTCTATTTTTAATTTTGTCTGGATGCATTTTATTTTCTCTTCTACTTTACTCTCAGTACTTTAATTTTCCATTTAACTGTCTACCACAGAGTAATTGCTTTTAAAAAGTAAAATATAAAAGTCTTTCTCTTCTAATATTTATCTTATTTTAAGAACTGTTTTTATAATGATTGGCAAGAAGGAACCTGTATGTGAGGTGTCATACGTGAGAATCTGAACCATAAATCTCAGATGCTTTTTCCATATTCTAAGTTCCCTTAGGAAGTTGTAAATGTAAATTCTATGTTTGAATGAGATAACTGGGCTGGAGAAATAATTTGGGGTTCAATAACATGTTTATGGTATTTAAGCCAAGAGGCCAAATGAGATCACTTATTACAAAGGTAAAGATGAAAAGAGATGCAATCTAAAATCTGAGCACTAGGGCATCCCCAGTATATGGGGTTGTGATGAAGAGAAGGGTCTAGTAAATGAGATAAGGAGGAGGAACCAGTGAGTATTGGAGGAAAACCAAAAGAATGAGAATTGTAGTGGAGGGAAAAAATATTTTGCTCTATCTATCTTAGGTTCATTGGTTGGGACCCTGCCAGTTAGACTGACAAAAGACAAATTAACAAGATAAGAAAACACAGATTTTTATTAACATGAGCATCACTCACCTATATGGAAGCACTCTATGATGAGTAATTCAAGGGAGGAGTGAGAACTTAAGCTTATATGGGATCTTAGCAAAATAATAATAATAATTTTTTGCTGAAGTGATAAGAAAGAGGAAGAGGACTTTGAGCTCCTAGAGGTGGCAAATTATGGAAAGACAAATGTATGGTGAAACTATTGGTAAAGGAAGGCTAGTTGTTAAGGTATGTTATGTACTTTCTTCTGGAGTTGTCTCTGTTGTTTAAGAATCCTTCCGGCCAGGCTAGGTGGCTCATGCCTGATATCCCAACACTTCGGGAGGCCGAGGCAGATGGATCACCTGAGGTCAGGAGTTTAAGACCAGTCTGACCAACATGGAAAAACCCCATCACTACAAAAAATACAAAATTAGCCAGGTGTGGTGGTGAATGTCTGTAATCCCAGCTACTCTAGAGGCTGAGACAAGAAAATCGCTTGAACCCAGGAACCCGGGAGGTAGAAGTTGCAGTGAGCCAAGATTGCACCATTGCACTCTAGTTTGGGCAACAAGAGTGAAACTGTCTCAAAAAAAGAAAAGAAAACAAAAGAATCTTCCCATCATTCCTGGTAAAGAGAGGGTGGGTAAAGAGTTTTTTGTCTGCTGCTTGATAATTATCTTCAGCTCAAAATAACCAATAGTCCAAAGTGGCATATTTTGGGGTGGCCTATTCTCCTACTCTTCATGTCCTGAGAGTCAAGTCAATAAATGGTTTCAAAGAACAAAGAGTGAACGACTGTCCCAAAAGGTCCTAGTCATTTAAATAAGCTGATGATTGAAATTGACCTTTATTTTTTTCATATCGTGGAGGTTTTCGTTAGCCTTGGCAAGACTGTTTTGGTGAAATGGTAGAAATAAAAGCCTAATTAGAGTTGGTTCAAGAGAAATTTGGAAGAAAACAGGAGAAAATGTGGAAATTTGCTTTAGAAAGAAAGAGATAGCCGGGCGCGGTGGCTCAAGCCTGTAATCCCAGCACTTTGGGAGGCCGAGACGGGCGGATCACGAGGTCAGGAGATCGAGACCATCCTGGCTAACCTGGTGAAACCCCGTCTCTACTAAAAAATACAAAAAACTAGCCAGGCGAGGTGGCAGGCGCCTGTAGTCCCAGCTACTCGGGAGGCTGAGGCAGGAGAATGGCATGAACCCAGGAGGCAGAGCTTGCAGTGAGCTGAGATCCGGCCACTGCACTCCAGGCTGGGTGACAGAGCGAGACTCCGTCTCAAAAATAAATAAATAAATAAATAAAAATAAAAAAGAAAGAGATAAATTGAATTGTTACTAGAAGTAGTGGGTCAGGAATAATTTTAAAAGAAGATAATTCATTATTTTTTTAATGATAGAATTGATTCAGGAGAGAAGGAAAACTTGATATTTCAAGAGACAGAGGGGCAACAGTTGTTAGGAAGATTAAGTGGTTCTGAATTGGAATCTAATGTGTACAACAGAGGGGCTGACCTTAGGTAACACAGCTTAGTCATAGGGCAGCAGGAAGCTATGGATGCAACAAGGCTGACAGCAAATACTACTCCATTTTAGTGACACATAGCCGTGAGCATGGTGTAACTGTGCAGGTGCGTTAGGGGTCAGCACATCTGAGCTGAGTTAGAGAAGTTGTGCAGCTCTTTTATAAGCCCAGCAGCTGGGTCAGCTTGTCTCCAGCGATTAGGCTCAGGTCTAATCCACATGTCTCCTATTCTGAGGCCCAGGCTCGTGGAATGGCTAAAACACATGAAGGCCAGTAGAGGAACTTAAAGCCACTTGAGACCTTTTGGTTTTCATTTTTTATTTTTGAGACAGTCTCACTCTGTCACCCAGGCTGGAGTGCAGTTGTATAATCATGGCTGATGGAAACCACCGCCTCCTAGGTTCAAGCAATCCTCCCACCTCAGCCTCCTGAGTAGCTGGGACCACAGGTGCACACCACTATGCCTGGCTAATTTTTATTTTTGTATTTTTGTAGAGATGGGATTTTACCATGTTGCCCATGCTGGTCTTAAACTCCTGGGCTGAAGCGATCCTGCCATCTTGGTCTCCCAAAGTGCTGGGATTACAGACATGACCCACCATCCCCAGCCTCACTTGAGACCTAAACTTGGAACTGACATTGTCACTTTTGCTCCATTTTATTGCCAAAGTAAGTCACGGTGGCAAATCCAAAGTCAAAATGTAGGGAAATATACTCCACCTCTTAATGAGCTGAACTGATGAGTATGTTTTAGATGCTTGTAGAAAGAGGGAAGTTATCATTGGTCCTAGAAAAGCGGTGAATTTGTGGATTAGAAATATAGTGGAATGGCTGGGCAGATCAAAGAGTTTGTGAATCTGAAGTGAAACCAGTTGACATGGATGTGTTTCCTTCTATGTTCATTCAGCTGTGTGGTTGCTGCCACTGATTAAGGTTGGTGGCTGCATTTAATCACATTTACAGGTTGAGTACTTTTAATCCCAAAATTCAGCATCTGAAATGCTCACCTGTGTCTAGCACTCTGGGAGGCTGAGGCAGAAGGATCACTTGACTCTAGGAGTTGGAGGTTGTAGTGAGTTATGATCCTGCCACTGCACTCAAGGCTGGGTGATAGAGTGAGCAAGACTCTGTCACTATAATTAATTAATTAATTAATTAAAGTAAAATAAATCTCTTGGCTACCTGTGTTTATCTAGACCTTTAACTCTGCCTTGAAAAAGAATATGAGCAGACAGTTCACTAAGAAAAAGAAAACAAGAGCCCATAAACAAAAAAAAAAAAGGGTAACCTTTTTACTCAAATACATGCAAATTGAGAATACAAGGAGATAACAGTATTCGGCTGTCAAATTTGCAATCACAAAAATAATTATAACATTTAAAACTCCTGGAGTGGGGTCAGAAGAGCAATGTTATAACTGCTAGTATAAACTATTGAAACTTTTCTGGAAAATAATTTAGCAACGTGCTTTAAAGACAAAGAATGCATTTTTTTCTTGATTCGGTAATATTACTTTTAGAAATCTAGGAAGAAATTTATCAGAAGTGCAGAAAGGTTTAAATATAGAAATGTTTAGTGCTACATAGTTTGTAATAGTAAAATGAAAATAAACTTACATATTAAAATATATGAATATATAGTAAAAATATAAAATACTTGATGATCTATTCCTATGATGGGAAACTGAGATCATTGAAAATCATGCTTTCAAAGAGTTTTTAATGAATTAATAATATACTTATAAAATATTTTGTTAAAATATGTTAATATAATGAGAAATGATATAAAACTCAAAATCAGTTCTCAAAATCGGTGTACCACAGAATCATCTGGAGACTTTATCAAAATCACAAATATCTTGGTCCCACCTCAGATCTATTGATTCAGAATCTCAAGTAAAGTAAAGTAGGAATAAGGACAATTACAGTAAAAAATAAAGTTGTATCAGTTTTCAAAGGAAAAGTTACTACTTTTATAATTAGACAAAAACGCAGTGAATATTATTAAAATAAAAATTTCCTTCTGGTCTTTGAGGACTTTTCCTCCCACTCATTAGCAGCTGACTATGGGGGCTCTAAAATCAGTTTTATCCTTGGAACACATCGGTGAACAAGTGACTCACTGTAGACAGAGAAAAAAGTTTAACAAGATTAGCAGGTAACAAAAATAAAACCAAATATATCAACACTGCATTGCACTAAGCATTCCTTTAGGATTTTTATTTTACTTAAATTTTATTATATATTTCAAAAACACAAAGCCTCAAGTTTACTAATAATATGTGGGAAAAGGTGATGAGCTTGGTTGGCCACACATCTGGAATAGAAGAGACATAAAAGTACGGAGCCCACTGGGCACTGAGGAACTGGCTTCCTCTAGTTTCATAAAGCAGGTCAACTGCCCTGAACTTTGTAAAGCCAAAGCCTCTTTCTGTTTAAGTGCTGACGATACTCATTGATTTGTATAACTGGAAGGAAATTTTAAAAACTTATAAAGAGAGTAATTATTTATTTTCCCTAATTAGCAGCTATTAGCTCACTAAACATTCCATATAAAGGATTTGCCAATTCTCATATTGATCATTATGTTGTTTATTCTAAGACAGATACTCTACATAAGGAAAACAAGCTCCATATATAGTTATGTTGCTGTTGACCACAATTAATGATACTATTTATCACCATGGGTAGAAATCAGCTAGAAGAATACAAGGTTATGACTGTGTTAAAATATAAACTTTAAATAAATGGAATTTAACAGGGTGTAACTGAGCAAAGAGTGATTCACGAATAAGAGGTTCAGAGACCTCTGCTCTACAATGTGGACAGGCAGCATTTATGGACAGAAAACAAAAGGGAGATACAGCAGCAGCTGGATGGGCTACAGCTTAGTGTTTGCCTCATTTGAACATGGTCTGATCAATTGGTGCCTGTGATTGACTAAAGCATGGCTATTGTAATTGGCTGACTCAGATATTTATTACAGAAGTGTACTCTTACATTAGTCTTTCAGTTATTTTAATACTAAGTTAGGTTGCAGTTTGTTACATAAGGACTCGAAGTATGAAGACATCCTAAGGCCAAATTTACTTTAACAGCCGTTTTTTGACTTTTCCACTTATTTTGACTCTGTGGACATGGATTAGTTGCCAGGTAAACTGCTGGAGCTCAAGATAATCCCTAGTCACTGAGTTATTATTGTTCACGGAAAGCCATGATATTATCATCAAAGGAAGTTATTTTGGACAATTCCGATTTTTAGCATTTCAAAATGGAGATTATTATTCATTGCATGCCTGTGGTAAAGTGTCTCAGGTACCCATAAATATATATAAATACTCTGTACCCACAGAAATTAAAAATAAAATTTTTAAAAATGAAGATACGTTCTGCACTTCTATTCTTTAACTTATTCCTTAATACCTTGAAATCATTCTTGTGTAAAATGTATATGTGCCATTTGCCACAGAGAACTGAAAGATGAAAACTTCTCTTTTGTTTTGTTTTGTTTTGTTTTGTTTTGTTTTGTTTTGAGATGGAGTCTCACTCTGTCACCCAGGCTGGAGTGCAATGGCGCAATCTTGGCTCCTTGCAACCTCTGCCTACTATGTTCAAGCAATTCTCCTGCCTCAGCCTCCTGAGTAGCTGGGATTACAGGTGCATGCTACCACGCCTAGCTAATTTTTGTATTTTTAGTAGAGACAAGGTTTCACCATGTTGGTCAGGCTTGTCTCACACTCCTGACCTCATGATCCACCTGCCTCAGCCTCCTAAAGTGCTGGGATTACAGGCATAAGCTGCCATGCCTGGCCAATGACTTCTCTTTCATGCATATTACATAGATTTTTGTAAGGAACAATGATTGACCTTGATAGACAACAGGCTCCTTTGTCAACTGACAACATGAGTAACTAAAAAACAACTATTGCAGAGCCAATTTAATGACTCGTATACAATTCCTGATACTTAAGTGACTGAAAATCAGTAATCATATTTAGTGAGTTAATTTATTTAGTAAGTTGGGTTTATATGGGGTTTTCAACCAATTTATCTTGAGGAATAATAAAGTTATATGGCTCAAGGTAAAAAGCTATGCAGAGGCTACTTATAGAATTTGGGGAGACCTGCTTTATAAAACAGAATTACAAATCAGTTGTAAACGTGAATGTTTATATAGATGAGAAAAAAATAACAAATTACAACTCAAAAAGCCAACACATACCATACTTCACAAGTCTCTAGAATCCTTCCCAGAGCCTCAGAAGGAGCCCAGAAATCGGGGGTGCTGAAACTTAAACCTCATTAGCTTCACAGTAAATCTACTTCTGAGTTCTTGGGAGCATTACTGAAAAAGATAATAGTACATAGAGTTTAGGTTTATCTGCTTTAAATATTTTCAGATCTAAATAATAGTACTTATAAGATTCAAAGGCAATGTACAGTTTGTTGATACTTGACTGTAGCAAATGAAAGCTGTTTTGTCAAAAGAATTTTGGCCTTTTTGCCCAGGCATATTTAGGCAATCTCTGTACAGAGAGAGAGTGGGCTTAAGTGCATAGATGTGTCTTTTCCAGATTCTCAACTTTCATGAGAGAATATGAGCCCAAAGCTTACCTTAGCTAGCAGGTAAGAGATAAGACTCCACACTTAACTGCTCTCCAGACACTTGTTAGGAAGTCCATGGCCTTAAACTCACTGCCCTTAAAGCTTATCCAAAGCTTGGTTGGTGAAAACAATGTTTATTGTTCGCTTTCTAGAGGAGATGCATTCAATTCACTCCTCTGAAAACAAATATCATCTCTTAGTGCAGGGAATGAGTTCCCAGAAGGCTATGCTAATTAACTTGGTGCTATCTGGGGTCATTATTTATTAGTATGTAGGGTCAGGCACATTAGTAAGACTCTCAGACTCTCTTTTCAAATTTCAGTGGTTTCAGCCAGAGATTTTTTTTCCAGATATCTTTATTCTTGTTTCTATCAGACTCTACATACTTCCCCCAGAGGCTAAAGTACCTTAAGTTCTACTTTCTGCATGCTGGGACCAGAGTAACCTTCATAATTTGCAAAGCAATTACACTTTCATCTTTAGAAAACTTCACATACCCACTTTATATGTGCTTAAATTTCCTAACTTGTGTTTCGAAGTCTACTTTAACACCTAGGTGCTCTTGAATTCTGCTAAATCATGAACCTCCCAGACCTTGCCCTACACTTTCACTGAGAGCTTATCTTCGCTATTCCATTTAAGCTGAAATGTTCTCATTTCCTATATCTGTGTGGTTATCCCGCAAAGCATAACTAACTTCCATCTTCTTCATGAGTGTCTTTAATCATCCAAAGCAGAGTTTATCTATTTCTTTCCTGCTTCTTCATTGTCCTTTTGTGTGCATGTATGTATTTTCTATGTACTCATTACAGTGTCTTTGTACTTGTGCCTGTTTTTCTCTCATCCATAATACTGTGTTTGTATGAGTGGTTTTCTATTCCCCCATAACACTCAGCAGACTTTCTCATACTGAGTCAGTACACGAGTATCAGATGAAAGCTATTTCCAAGTGATTTTGGATGAAAAGAGCTCTCCTCTCTCAAGGTTGACCCTTGAGAGTCTTGGTGAAGTTGTGGCAAAGGTTGAGCACCAATTAGACCAGTGACCCAATTCTGACTGCCATTATCCACAAGCTAGGTGACCCTGAGAAAATAAATTAAACTCTCTAAGCCTCAGTTTAGTCATTTGCAAAATGGGTAGCATATTAACTACATAAAATCTTACATGAACTAAAGATAGTACAAGTAGAACAAACAGTACATGTTTGATTAATGTGGTTGTTTCACTCTAAAATTTTTGCCCTGTTATGAGGATTGTGAGCTTCTCCAGAGTTGAGTGTCATATCTGCATCTGCTTGAGTCCTGAGCCCTGGGGAAATGTATGGAATATTCTTGCCCTCATTCTCTAAGTCTGAGTCAAGACTTACCTCTTCAATACTGATCCCTTCAAAAGAGCTTAAACTTGTATCCAGATATTGGAAAGACAATGTTATGCTGACAGGTTATGCATTGAATCCTAGCAGGCAAATTGAAGAAAATTTAGCAAAGGCAGGGTTCAGAAGCTCCAAAGCATTTTAGTCTGCCACCACAAGGATCCTTAGCTTCTTGGATTTGTTAGCTTCGTGGAAAAGGGCCAAGTATTGTCAGCTACTGTTGTTCTCTTTCCTGACTTTTAAAAATTTTATTCCCTGACAGCTAATGTTTTACCAATGTCTTGTGGCTGAGGACTGGCTGAGGAGTGAGTGATTAGGAAGTGAAGGCTGTAGTGTTGCTTCTCACTCCCTGTAAAGGCCAGTGACTACATTATCTTTCACAAAGACAAATTTCATTCATGTACATAGAAATAAATAAGTGAGCCAAACCCACTGGGAGATGATTTGCCTGCTGAATATGAGTGCTACAAAACAATAGTGTGTGTGGGTGCATGCACGCGCATGTGTGTGTGTGTGTGTGTGTGTGTGTGTGGTTGCATACAGGTTTAAGATATCTTAAAGTGCCTCATAATGATGAATTTGTTATTGCCAGCCCAGGAACTATGCATGAGAATACAGCAAACTATGTTTCGTCCCACCTCTTCCTCTGTCAGTGAGATGAAACATTTTTTATTTATTATTTTATTTCATATCTTTACAAAACTGAGAGACTGTGTAAGACCCTAAAATATATCATATGATCTTTTCCTGGTTCTTTTTTTTATTTAATGCAAGCAATCTGCTCTTACTATCTCACCTAGGGAATCATTGCTGTGAAATGATTTACCTGGAAATGGTAAGCTTCTGGTGCATATATCAGCAAGTGTCATTCCTGTAAACCAGCTGTGATTCTCTGAGGAGCATTTCTCATCTAACTCTAGGCATCCTATAGTCTAGTAGTCTGGCCATTTATACCCTTGATATCTAGCTATACCATCACTCACTCTCTCTGATCTCTCACTCTTTCTCCTCTCACACATGTGCACACACACATACACATACATACACATACACATACACACATACACGTACACATACACATACACATTCTTCCTTCCTTCCATGCTATGGTTCCTTACCATTTCTACCTTTACATGTAATAAAGAAAATTATAAAGGAAAATGAAAAGAAAGCTCAATGCACCATGTCATGTCCAGGTATTTCCTTAAACTCAAACAATTGTTTTATGCTTAAGAACAAATAGCCATCTGTGTGCTATGTTTCGGTCTAAAGTGCATTTATTTCAGATAATAGGTTCAATGCTTAAAATGGCTGTATATTTGAGCAGGAGTATCTCGTCCGAATATATACCTTGATTATTTTGATGCTTAACTATGGCCATCATGAAAGAGTCTATTCCACTATTAGAGTTTATTAGTACATTGGAGATGTCCCTATAAAAATGTTTGGCTGATTCAACAAATAATTAATACTTATGAAGGCTAGATAGACATTCTCCAGATCCCATCTTCCCATCCCTTAGTAAATCTAAATGTCAAGAATCCACACCTTTTTCTACATAAATACAATGACCTCCCCCTTCAGGCTGCTGAGATAGTTCCCCAGAGGGTGACAGAGTCATTGGCTCACATCAGGTTTGTGAGGATAACCAGGTGAACCCAAAGAAAGGACAAAGACTCTTCTTTATTTCCAGCCCTAGATATAAAATAACACCTTTATGTTACTTAGCTAATCCCAGCACTGTCTCAACAAAAAGATATGTTTTTGTCACTTTCATACACAGATAAGACTTGTATCAAGGTTGTTGGGGAAAGCATTGCAATTTTTCAATTTAAACAACTGCTCATATCAGTGAAGTCTTGGTTAAATAAATTCCCAGTGAAACACAAGATAAGGCAAATCTATTGGAGTATTAAATGGAAAATGTGTTGCTGTATTATGTGTACCAGTGGGGAAAAAAAGGAAGAAGAGAACATCTGGATATGATCTGATAATTATTCATTAACCAGTGCAATTAATAAATTCTCCAGACAATTACCTTGACACAAATATTTGCTCAAGCCCAAAATTATTCTGTTGATGGTAGGTGACAAAGAGATCTCAGATATAATCTTTTCCTCCTTTACCCCTGCTGGCTTGTGCAAGACAGTGGTCACGGGGACTTGCTGACACTCAGAGTGTTGCATTTACTTGTGTTTGGTTGTAGCGACTGGATTTAAAAAATAAGAAAAGACAAAGAAGTAGAAACAAACTCTTGGTACGGGGAGTGATTTGTTTCCCCTCCCCAGTTACAGCTTAAATTAAAGTAATATTCCCCTTAAATAATTCTCTGATCACATTTAAGGGATAAGATGGAGTGGTTTAATAATAAATGAAAACAACATTAAAAAATTTTAAAACCAACTCATTTAGGAATCAGGAAAATTAAATTTGTGTACTAATATTGACCTAATTTCTTCTGTACCCTTGATCAAGTCATAAAAGATGAAAGGGTTATGATGAGGGAGTAGTGTAGGATTCCTAAAATCGCTTTTGGCTGGAAAGTTGCATGTCTAAAGAATAGATCTGTCCTTGCCTTCGCCTTCATCCCTAGATATCTAAAAGTGTTTAATTAATAAAGTATGGAATGAACCTCTCCGTGAGGCAATTTCACTCATAACACTATCACAACATGCTGAGGACACCATTCTCTGGACAATGTTGAGAAGCCATTTCTTGGGGTTCAAAGAAACACCTAGTGGAAGACATAGATGTTTTCATGCTGTTTCAATCCAAAAGTAAAGAAAATGCACTGATTTCCAAATAAACGCTTTGATATTAATCTTAAAAAGTCCAATTAAAAGAACCCCGGACTGCCTGTTGGGTGCAGAGACAAAATGTGATGATGCCGTAGGGCAGTTGGGATGGGAACCGAAGTCTTTCCTGGGAAGCCTCTCTATCCACACTTCTCCTCTGACTGGTAGCTAAGCTGACTCCAACCCAGTCAGTTTGTCTTCCCAGGAATCACTCCAGTTTCATTATCTTTTTCTTGAAGTAGTTTAACCAGAATTATACACACTAGTCCAAGTATGGCCTAACTAGCATTTTGTATAAACACTTTTGCCTCTTTAATGCCCCATACTCTTGACTGGTCTAAAAAACTGTGTTAGCCTCTTGGCCACAGAAGTGTATTCTATCAGTCATTAGAAAACAGTCCAAAATGAGGTCAAGGTTCATTTTCTTTATTGAATAGATAATCAGTTCCAGCTATAAAATGGATATCCAGGAATAATATTTACTAATGTAAATATTATTTACATTGTGAATAATATTTTCTAATATAAATATTATTTGCATTGTGAATAATATTTGCTAATGTGGCATAAGGCAGTGTTTCTCAAACTGAGAAGTGTTACCTATTAGGTGGTCCTGCCACACATTAAAATCAAGAAAAGAATGGAAAGAAAGAAACAAAGACGAAAGAGAAAGAGAACAAAAAAAGGAAAAGGAATAGAAAAGAAAATTGAAAGTATCTCACTATATGGTAAAGTATTGTTTTGTGAACTATTTGTCAAAGTTATATATGTGTAAGTGCAGAAAATATATTGCTTATTTATAGGATTGCAATACAAAGTGTGTTTCCTACTCTGGGTTGTATTCAAAAAGTTTGATTGCTACTGTAAAAGGGATAAGAAATACTACTAAAGCAAGAAAGAATGTTAACTTTAGAAGTTAGCAGGGTTTTTATTCTTTAGATGTCAGACATGTGCAGGAAGAAAAAAAAATGGCCAAAAAAAAAATAGCTATCCCCACCTAAAAAAAAAAAAAAAAAAAGAAAGAAAGAAAGAAAAGAGAAAAGAAAACCATTGCATCATCATAGTGAGAGCATCATGGGGTGGACCACGCCTGTGTCTTGTCCTTTCTGTTCTGGACACGTGGCCCTGTGCAGCCAGCAGGGTGAAACTGTGGATGGCCTCTGAGGATGGCAGAGTGAATGCATTCAATTTCACACTTGTAAAATCAAGCACAGAAGAAGGCAGCCCAGAGATGTTATCTAGTATCAGAAATTACAGTTAAATATTTCCACTGGGTGTTTCTTTCCCTTTATATTTCTCTGGACCTTTTCTTTCTTTTTATTTCCCCTTCTAAGAAATAATTGAATTAAAAGCAAACAAACAAACAAAAAAAAACAAACTCCGAAATGATAGCGATACCTTGGCTGTGCACTTGCATGTCTTTTGAAAATGAGTTGGCTGTAAAGGACATAAAGTTCACTGATCATTTCCTATGAAGCAGTCAGCAATAGTGGAGGAAGAGGCTGATCTCAACGATAGCTTTTCCTGGCTCTTTTGTCAGCAATGATTGACAGTTTGCTTTAGCCGCAATGATGAGGAGGACATTTTCTCCTTCCCATCTTTGCAGAGGCAACTGAGACTTCAGGCATTCATATCTTTTAAATTCCTTATCCTAAGGGGATTTTGATTTTGCTGGGGAGGAGGGAGATGAGGGTTTCTGAAAAGATAGTCCCTGAGAGGATGAAGTTGAAACTTTAACCTTCCCTGAAGTAGAGAGATAGATCCTGTTTGAACCTTGGAGAGAATCCCAGAGGTGAAAATGAGGAACATTTCTGTTTTGGCATGTGACTTTAAATGAATAATTTAATCCCAATTAACTTTTTCTGTAACACCTGATAAAACAGGAATTCTGATAAAATAATTTCATTTTAATAAACATTACGTTAGAGTTGTTTACCTGAAGAGCACTGAGCAAAGTATTAGGGGTATAAAGAAGAACACTAGGCTGAATGCAGTAGCTCACACCTGTAATCCCAGCATTTTGAGAGGCCGATGTTGTGGATTACTTGAGGCGAGGAGTTCGAGACCAGTCTGGCCAACATGGTGAAACCCCGTCTCTACTAAAAATACAAAAATTAGCTGGATGTGGTTGCAGGGCTCCTATAATCCCAGCTACTCAGGAGGCAGGGGCAAGAGAATCACTTGAACCAGGGAAGCAGAGGTTGCAGTGAGCAGAAATGGTGCCACTGCACTCCAGTCTGGGCGACAGAGTGAGACTTTGTCCCAAAACATGAATAAAGAAATAAGTAAATAAATGAGAATACCAGACTCAGCAGCTTGTGAACTCAACATGAAAACAACAAGTCTTAACATAGGCGTTGTAGGGAACATTGCATATGTCAAGGAGAATGGTGGTGACTAAGACATACAGAACCAGACTTCGAGGACCCAGACAACCGCAAGAGTTTTCCTTGGCCCCTGCATTACCCACTGCATGATAGCAATGCCCACATATCATTATTGCTTCCACAGACGAACACTTTTTATTCTCACAGTCACCAAACCCATCAAGGCCATCACTCCCTCTTTTGTGCATTCCAGCAACAGCATCCAATTGTTCGTCCTTGCCATTCTTTGAACAGATCACATAATTTGGCTGCAGGGCTTTCAGGTAAGTGTTTCTTCTTTTCTGCACTCTCTTATCTTGACTAACTTCTACTGACCCTTTAGGACTCAGCTTAAATATCTTGTTCTTGGCCAGACATTCTGTGACTTGAGAGCTAACTACATCTTACAGGCTGCGTGTTCTCAGAGCACGTGCACTTCACACCCATGTTACGTCACACACTGTACTTGAATTGTAATTTCTAGTTTAATGTCTTTCTTCCCTACTACATTACAAATAATGTTCAATACTATAGTCTCCTAAATTAGCAAAGTGCCCAGCACATACTAAGCACTAAATATATATCTACCCATGTTTGAAGCAGTCTCAGAAAATGGAAGTGGGTGAGGAAAGGATGGTTAATTGGGGTGCTTTGGGCAGAGAGGAGAACATAGCAAATACTTAACTCAGAAATGGAATAGTCAACATACTGTCATTGAGAGGGTGCTGGGGTTGCAAGACCTGAGTCCTGCTTCAGATCCACAGCTTATTAACTGTTAAATATGAGAATGAACTTTCCGTTGACTCTGCATGCTCCCATTGCTCCTAGGATTACACCCACTCTCCCATGTGCTGCATGAAGAGGGAAAAGTATACCACTATGACACATGTATAACTATGTAACAAACCTGCACATTCCACACATGTATCCAAGAGTTTAAAGGAAAAATTTTTTAAAAAGAAGGAAAAATATAAAGGAGAAGGCAACAAACAAAAAGACTTATCACCCATAATTCTCAATTTCCTCATTTTGATATGATGGAACCATAGGAAAGCACATCTAGGTTCATCCAGCAATCCCACTCTATAATTCCACGACTGCAAATTATTCTCTGGTCTTCGTTATGTTTTGTTCATTCCCCTTTCTGAGAAAACTTAGGTCCATTACAGAAAAGTCCTAGTTCACACAGGAAACTTTGGAAGATGTCTTCAGTGTTTTCTTAGATTCCCTCACGACCTCATTTTTTTGTCTGTTTGTTTTTATTTTCTGAGACAGGGTCTCACTCTGTTGCCCCAGCTAGGGTACGGTGGTGCAATCATAGCTCACTACAGCCTTCACCTTCCAGGCTCAGGTGATCCTCCTGACTCAGTCTCCTGAGTAGCTGGGACTATTTGTGTACCATGTCTGGCTATTTTATTTTTTGTAGTGACAGAGTCATGCTGTGTTGCCCAGGCTGGTCTGGAACTTTTGGACACAAGTGATTCCCCCCCTCACCTCAGCCTCCCAGAGCACTGGGATTATAGGTGTGAGCCACTGTGACTGGCCTACTTCATTTTTAAACACCAAAGTCTGCCGATTTTAGAGAAGCAGGCCTGGGATCCGGGAGAAATGCCCAGAACTCACATTTCAGCATGTATTAAATTCAAAAATTGATGTTTTCTGTTGTTACTGTGAAAGACAGGTTTTCAATTTTCAGGAATGCAGATTTCAGAGCAGTGGATTTCTGAGACACTTCTTCCTTCCTACCTGTTAAAAACTTAGTAGAGATAGAGGTTCTGTAGGAGTTACATTTTCAGAGAGTAGAATCATGCCAGGATTCCTCAAAGCAGAATCTGGTATCTGCATTATTTGGGTTAACTCAGATATACTGAAAATAGATTTTTACCTACGCGAAGATATACTACTTGAAGCATTTCTACTATAAATCATTTTTTAGAAAGTGAGTTGAAATTAGATGGCATGGTGTTGCAAATTGGTATTGAATGGTTGAGTCAGGAGCTCTAGGCAGTGCCACATCAATGGGAAGTAAGGGGGACTTGGGAGGCCCAGCCTGTCCCTTGGGAAAAAGTATTTTATCATGGAAATTGCCACTGCCTGGTGCTAATAAAAAGCAGATGGTCTTTTAATTGGTTTTATAATTGTTTTTAATTTTCTCTTTAGACAATGCTCTACTTCCTTGCTGTCTGCACCTGGGGCAGGGAACCATTTTCCTAACTCCTCTGTTCTTACATCATTGGCTTGGGTTCTTATTTTTGCCATGCGGTAACCAGCTAAATAACCTGGAGCATGACAATGCAGACCTGAGTCTATGTTTGCACTTACAAATTTAGAAACTTGCAGGGTTAGTACTCTGGTTTGGAAAGCAAAGTACATTAAAGTTAAGCTGGAAAGTTTGACATCATCTGAATTTCTGTAACAAGGACAACTCTTTTATCTAAACCTATTATTATTCTCTTTACCTCTAACATCCATACATTATAACATTTTAGTGTTAAACATTTATTTAAAATGTTAAATAAGAACAAAACTCACACTGTTTTCTTTCTAATCCCCTACTGATTCTTCAAATTCCCAAGCTTTTGAAAAAGGGTTAAAGGGGACTATTTTCAAATCAGATTATTCTGCTAAGCAAGAAAATTTTTGTCTCAGCTCACAGTAAACTGTGAACTCTCGCAGCTTCCAATAGTCATGCCATGTTTAAGAGGTGAAAAATATCTTAACAAAATTGGATTAAATGAAGTAATGTGTGGATAAATGTGTATATAATATTTTAATAAGGGGAGTAGACTCTGTTTTCCTTCATTATGTCTCCCATTCATGTTGCCCTGAATTTAAAGTACAGAGGAAGTTGTTAAATTATATTTAATAATAGAGCAGGGCGTTTAATGTATATTAATTAACTATCAGCAGATGGTAAAGGGAGTCCTTGCTGAGTATGAATAAGGAGAGAGAGAGAGTTCTAACTGCCTTGTAATTAAGCTGAAACTGCAGAAACAATGGAGGTGCGATTACTTTTTTATTAACACATTATACTTACATGTGATGTGGAAAGATTTAATTACTCTGTGACTTCTATTATGTTCATTCAAGTTACTCTCATGTCGAGTGGGTCTCTGTTGCCAGTAAACACTGTAGAGCAGCCTGAGTCACTTTATTTCTGAGCATTTTGATCGTCATGTTGTGCAAGTTGAGAGATGGTCGTGGTGCACCTCTGTGTCTGGATGTGCCTCAGTGCCCCAGGATGGCCAATGTATCATTTCTGTTTCCTGCTAAATGTTTGATATGGGTAATTCTCAAACTTCAGAGAAGAGTAGAAGTAAGGCGACGGGAGGTGGGAGTAGGGGGATGGTGAAATTAGGTTTTTTTCTTCCCTATGGCACATCTTAACATATCACATTTGACAATCAGGTCTTAGTCAGGTTAGAGAAGTTAGGAAAGGAGAAAACTAATCATTTTCTACCTTGATGTTGGTAAGCAACTTAGTCGCCTTGAGTAGTGACAAGCCCATTCTCCGTATTTGCCTTTCAACATTACCAATTTGTGTAAATGTAGTTTTATTTGTTCAACTACAGTTGTTACTTGCTGGTCATTGAGATATATTTTCACATTTCATGATGATAAGATAATTTAGCTTTCTCTTTTCTGGTGGTGCTGTCCTGTCTTTCACCAATGTTTACACGAAATTCTCAGCAAGTTGAAGATCCTAATTAAATAAAGAATAAATGATCATCATGATATTGCTATGAGCAGAGTCCTTGATTAATGCAGTATTCTATTTTATGTCTCTAATCCATTTTTATTTGATTTTTTTAATTAATATACTTTACATTCTAGTGTACATGTACAGAACGTGCAGTTTATATACACGTGCCATGGTGGTTTGCTGCACCCATCAACTCATCACCTACATTAGGTATTTCTCCTAATGTTGTCCCTCCTCTAGCCCCCCACCCTCTGACAGGCCCCAGTGTGTGACGTTCCCCTCCCTAGGTCCATGTGTTCTCATTGTTCAACTCGCTCTTATGAGTGAGAACATGAGGTGTTTGATTTTCTGTTCTTGTGATAGTTTGCTGAGAATGATGGTTTCCAGCTTCATCCATGTCCCTGCAAAGGACATGAACTCATCCTTTTTTTGGCTGCATAGTATTCCGTGGTATATATGTAATGTAATATTCTATTATTAACCTTCACCTTCCCTAATCTGGTTATAGGGATAGAAACATTCATCTCTGGGAGACAATGCATGAATAGCCAACTGTTTGGTGGATCTCAGCGTGACAAATTAACAGGAGAAGGAATTTACAAGGCAATGCCAATTTTGGTGATTACTTGTTTCCAGAGAGAAAGGCAGGTAGTTCTTCACCAGCCCCAGTTTTCTATCTGGGAAAATAAAAGTGTTAGCAAACAGATCAATGACCCATAAAGATAAGGGTTAACTAATCACCACTTAAAAACCAACCTCACCACTTTTCCTCTTTGTTATGACAGGACCTGATATGTAACTAGTTCTCTGTCCTCTCTCCCTCTCCTCAAAATTGGGCCCTGAAATTCTCACACCAAGTGTCACTCACTGTGACCCCCTAGATTCAAATGCGCCCAACGTCAGGAATGGTTTTAGGAAGGCCTAGTGAGAAATTGAGGTGACTCAGTTGAGCATCAAGCAGATGTTAACTCTTATCTACTCTTTCTTTTTTACTGATCCCAAAAGGCCAGGTCTTCTCAAAAGGACTTCAGACAAAATCCTCATGTTATCCTCTGATTCCTGTAATTGGGTCTCCATATTCTGGGTTCCAGA
This sequence comes from Piliocolobus tephrosceles, assembly GCF_002776525.5. Lineage (NCBI taxonomy): Eukaryota > Metazoa > Chordata > Mammalia > Primates > Cercopithecidae > Piliocolobus > Piliocolobus tephrosceles. Next base: position 33,263,708 of record NC_045440.1, on the reverse strand, counting down.
GTTGCTAACCTGCCCAGTACTCAAATATCTGTAGAATTCAGATAGTGGAAGGAATGCAGAACAGATTCCATACTCACAAGTGATGGAGCCGAGTTCATATTCAAAGTTTTGACTTTTAGACCTGACCTGTTATTTTATTTTTGATTTTGGAGATAGGGTCTCCCTCTGTTGCCCAGGCTGGAATACAGTAGTGAGATCAGAGCTCGTTGCAATCCCGTAACACCCAGGCTGAAGCTATTCTTCCATTTTAGCTTTGCGGTTAATTTTTAAATTTTCTTTGTAGAGATGGAGTCTCACTATGTTGTCCAGGGTGATCTCAAAGTCCTGGTCTCAAATGATCCTCCTGCCTTGGCCTCCCAAAGCATTGGGTTTACAGGTATGAGCCAGTGTGCCTGGCTTTGGGCTATTAGTTTAAGTGTTATGATGACCTTGAGATTTTTCTGTTTATGGCCATGTCTTTTAGGCTTAGAACTTTATAACTTTCACTTACTCCCCTCTTTGAAATTCTGTCTAGGAGTATATACTCTCAAATTATAGCCATCAAGCTTCAGGGACCAAAACAAATTCAAAAGCAAACACATATGATTTTTTTTAATGCCATAGTAAAAACAAAAAATTCAAGTACCTTATAGACATTGCTAAACCACTGACTGTATTCGTAGCCTCAGCCAAATTACGTAACTTCTCTGTTTCTCTGTTTCTTTTTATTAAAACGAGAACAATAATTCCTGCTAAATGACATGCTATAAGGATTGAAGAAACTAGTGTTTGTGCTCTTTGTGTAGTAAACGGCAAGGACTACAGTACTAGGTACTGGTTTTAAAAGGTAGCACAATCGCTCATTAGTTGTGTGAACTTGGGAAAGTTATTTTGTGTCTTAGTTTTCTCATTTATAAATGGTGATAATAATGATGTCATCCTTACAGGGTTGTTGTGAGGGTTAAAATGTATATGTATATGTGTATAATATGTAAAGGACTTATTATACTTGCACATAGAAAGTACCACATGTGTGTTTGCTGCTATTATTACAGTGCCTGGCACATAGTTACCACTGGAGTAATTCTGTGGAAGAACCAGAGCAATGCCTACTGTGTGGTTAGGTGTTCAATCACATATATAGCACCTTGCCTTTCTTAGCATCAATAGGTGAACTCCAGTGATAAGTGGGAGTAGTTGATGGTAGGGGTCCCAAATGGTTATGAAATTATTACAAACCCCACAAAATCTCAGGAATAAAATTACAAAAGACACCTTTAAAAGTCAAAAGGGTTCCTATATCTGAGATTTCTGTTATTAAATGTTATGATTTGAGGTAAACATTTTTTTTTCTCACTATTTTCTTCTTCCCAGGGGAAGATTCACAGAGATATTCTAGCTACCCACTTTTGTGTTATCTCAAGAAATTTTCAATTCAGAGCTTGTTTTAAATTATTAGAGCCTAGAGTTAAAAAGCATTTGCTCCGGGGTCAAATATAAATCCAATTGATTTATCAGATTTAAGCAACCTTTTGCTGTAAGTACAGGAGAGCTGGATCCCTGGTAGCCATTAATCACATCCTAGGTCAGGTGTGGGAGGTAGCTAGAGGACTAATATTGGTCCTGAATACATTCAAACACATTCCAATATCTTCTTCATTTGACACTGAAGGAAGAACATGGCTACAGTTGTGTGTATTATCATCGGTCTATGAATAACATTTTTTTCTATCAAGAAAGCCATTTAACAACCTACAGAATTGGTGAAAATATTTTCAAACTATGCATCTGAAAAAGGTCTAATTTCCAGAATCTACAAGGAACTTAAACAAATCAATAAGCAAAAACCAAATAACCCCATAGAGAAATGGTCAAAAGACATGAACAGTTACTTATCAAAAGAAGACATACAAGCAGCCAACAAATATATGAAAAAAATGCTCACCATCACAATCATCAGAGAAATGCAAATCAAAACCACAATGAGATACCATCTCACACCAAACAACAGATGCTGGTGAAACTATGGAGAAAAGGGAACATTTACCTACTGTTGATGGGAATGTATAAATTAGTACAGCCATTGTGGAAAGCAGTTTGGAGATGTCTCAAAGAACTTAAAACAGAGCTACCATTTCACCCAGGAACCCCAATACTGGATATATACCCAAAGAAAAATAGATTATATGGAAAATGCATAACGTAAATGTACATGTATCTATATGTTCATGGCCATGCTATTCACAATAGCAACGACATGGAAACAACCTACATGGCCGTCAGTGCTGGAATGGCTAAAGGAAATGTGGTATATATACACCGTGGAATACTATGCATCCAGAAAAATGAATGAAATCATATCCTTTGCAGTAACATGGACAGAGCTGGAGGCCATCATCCTAAGCAAATTAATGCAGTAACAGAAAACCAAATACCACATGTTTTTGTTTACAAGTGGAAGCTAAAAATTGAGCACACGTGGACATAAACATAGGAAAAATAGACACTGAGGGCATTGAGGGATGGGGACATGGAGGGAAAAACTACCTATTGGGTACTACGCTCACTACCTGGGTGCAAGATACCCACATTATAAACCTGCACAGGTACCACCTGTATCTAAAATACAAGTTGAAAAAAAAGTCTAAAAAGTCATTAAAAATATTGGTGGCCTCCTGAAGGACAATAATATTACAACAATCATTTCAAATTTGCAAGCTGCTTCAAAAATTGCCTATTCAAATCCCCTTATTAGTTTTTTCCAGATAAGAAAATTGATTCTCAGAAGCCTGATGTGCTTGTCACTTGTCGTACCATTTAGTTTATATTCCCACATCCTAACTCTTGTGCTCTTTCCAGTGTTCTTGCCTGACCCCACTGTATTCGACTGTATTGAGCTGGCTAAGTCATGCCTGGGAAGCAGTAGTGGACACGGCCTCTAGTGAATCCAGTCCCCAATCCTCATGGGAGCGCTGCTTACCTGCCATTAGTTTCCAGCTTTAATGAACAAATGGAGCCCAGGTGCAAAGAGGCACCAGACCCTGACAAGCTCATTGGGTTTACTACAGCTGTGTGCATTGCCAGAACTCCCAGGAATAAGAGTTAGGGTTGCTCTCTGCTTCTGGTAATAAAGCCCAAGTGTCTCATTAGATCCCTGGACCACTTCTCCTTTGAATCTATTGCTTCCTCCTTGGCTTTTGCAGTGTGATTTGCAACTGGAGCTGCTTTCCCCAAAAGTAGGGTTTGAAACAAAGATTAGTATATCTAAATGTGCCCATTATAGTTCTAAATGGAAGCTTTTTCTAAAAATAAACTTAAGAAATCAGCCCTCAACTCTTAAATTATAAGACATTATTAATAATTCATTTTTATTAATACAGATAATTCCTCTGGGTTATTTAAAATGCATATGACAGAGCAGGAGGGGTTGCCCAACACAAATTTATTTCCTTGAGTCAGTCTTAATATTTTTCTAAGAAACTAGATAGATGTAGGCAACCTGACACATCACGGAGGGAAAAGAAAAACACAATGTTTCAGAAGAAAAAACATAGACAAATCCTAACAATAAATAAATCCACCATGGCCTTCAAAAATTGAAAGAATACAGAAAAACTTCACGTCCAGAAATAAGACAGAATATTATATGTCTGATAGCAAGAAACATCTGATTTTTCTAAACTCCTAGAGGATTATCTGGGCAGCAAAATGTCCTGTCCTGCTCTGTAATTAAGGAACATGCTCTAACCTTAACAACAGTGGACCCAAGCTCAATTTCTAGCAAAGGCCCTGCAATTTCAGCGTAGTGTGCTCCTAAGCTGCCAATAAATCCCAAGCTATGTAGTCCAAAAAAAATAAATTCCTAAAGTGGTATAGGATAAAACTTATTTCTGACCCCGCAGAAGATACAGGACGTGGGCCAGATTACAGCATGTGGAGGTGAACCACACTGACACAGGTTTGTGTTGGACTTTACAGGACTGGACTAGCCTCAGCCTTTTCTCCCATTGTTGAAGATCAGAAAATGACCCTGTAGCTCTGGATACCTCTGTTCTATGCAAGTGAGTAAGACTATAAATTTCTCTGTCCCCCTAGCAAAGTTATGCCCAAAGCAGGGCAAGTGATGGGCTTCCATCCCTTAGAAACATCATGCATTTCTCTATATTTTAATTTTAGATTAATTCTGTTATTCACTTTAGGAAATGGAGTAAAGCTTTCCCCTAAGGAATGAGAGCATAACCTTTATATTGGGACCCTTAAGAGATAATAAATAATTCAAGCTTGACTTTTATGAAAACTGAGGTCTAAATGTTGGGTTTACCCTTGACTCCTTTCTTTTTTCCACACCCCATACCATGTTTTCTGTAGTTTCTATAATAAAAATACTTCAAGAAAACCACCACTGAAACACTTCATTGCTTCCTTCCTCATTCAAGAATGCATTATCCATTGCCTGTTTTTTTTTTCCTCCTGATTTTCTTGCTTTCACCCACATGCCCTTCCAGCCTATTCTCAGCACAGAGAGATCCTTCTAAATTATGAACCGGGCATCCAATTCATCTGCTCAAAGCCCTCCAATAGCTTCACAGATAGGACATTGGCTTTTAGGACCTGGCTAGATCAAAGATTCCAACCGTGGAGCTCAGTTTTCACATGGCTTTCCACCAACTCAAGCAAGTTCTGAGAGCTGACTAGATTGTGATTCTTTGATAAAGGGATTTCTCTTTTTTGTTATTTTCCTTCCAGCACCTAACATATGTCTCACCCATAGTAGGCATTTAATAAATGTTAATACATTGGACTTTTGCCAGGACAGGGTTTGTGAAACCAATTCTGATCAGTTTGTACAAAATCCACCCATTTTAAATTCATAATTAAATATTAGAACCTATTAAAATTACTCCAACAGCATACTTGCAACCAATTAACAAACTACTTTTTTTTTTTTTTAACCATTAACTGGTCTGATACAAAAGTTATATTAGCCATAAAAATGTAGTATTCTACAAATTCACTTGTCACAAATCACATATGAAGTATGTGCAGAGGAGACAATGAATCTTTTAGTAAAAGTGAAAGAGATTAAGATTAGTACAAACAGAATATTTGAACTTTTAAATACAGGCACACCTCAGAGATATTAGAGGTCATTTATAGACAACAACAATATCACAATAAAGCAAGTCACACGAAATATTTGGTTTCTCAGTGCATATAAAAGTTTTGTGTATACTATAATGTAGTAAATTAGTATGCAATAGCATTATATGTAAAAAAGAAAGTACATATGTTAATTTAAAAATATCTTATTGCTAAAAAATGCTAACAAAAATCCAAGCCTTTAGTGGGTCATAATCTTTTTGCTGGTGAAGGTCTTGTCTCAATGTTGATGGCTATGGACTGATGAGACTAGTGGTTGCTGAAATCAATTTATTACAATTTGGGGTGCAATATGGTTTGGCTGTGTCCCCACCCAAATACCGTCTTGAATTGTAACTCCCATAATTCCCGTGTGTTGTGGGAGGGACCCAGTGGGAGATAACTGAATCATTGGGTGCTTTTCCCCATACTATTCTCCTGGTAGCAAATGAGTCTCATGAGATCTGATGGTTTTATAAAAGGCTTCCGCTTTTGCCTGGCAAAACTATTCTTTCCTGACTGCCACCATGTAAGACATGTCTTTCGTCTTCTGCTGTGATTGTGAGGCCTCCCCAGCCATGTGGATCTGTGAGCCCATCAAGCCTCTGGTTCCATATAAATTACTCAGTCTTGGGTATGTCTTTATCAGCAGTATGAAAACAAACTAATACAGGGTGGCTATGTCAATTTCTTAAAATAAGACAACAAAGAAGTTTGGTGCATTAACTGACCCTTTCTTTTATGAAAGATTTCTCTGTAGCCTGTGATGTTTTTTGATAGCATTTTACCCATAGAACTTCTTTCAAAATCAGAGTCAGTCCTCTTAAACACTACCACTGCTTTATCAACTAAATTGATGTAATACTCTAAATTCTTTGTTGTCATTTCAACGATGTTCACGACATCTTCACCAGTAGATTCCACCTCAAACCGCTTTCTTTGCCCTTTCATGAGAAACAATTACAACACCTTTGTGAATTTTTTCATGAGATTGCAGAAATTTGATCAGATATTCAGGCTCCAATTCTAATTCTGGTTCTCTTGCTATTTCTACCACATCCGCAGTTGCTTCCTCCACTGAAGTCTTGAATCAGTCAAATTCATCCATGAGTGTTGGAATCAATTTCTTTCAAACTCTGTTAATGTTGTTATTTTGACCCCCTCCCATTAATCAGGAATGCTCTTAATGGCATCTAGAATGGTAAATCCTTTCCAGAAGGTTTTTCAAAGACTTTGCCAAGCTACATCAGAGGACTCTCTATCTATGGCAGCTATAGCCTTACAAAACGTATTTCTCAAATAATAAAACTTGAAAGTTGCTCCTTGATCCATGTGCTGCATCTATTTGTACATCTCTAGCAGAGCTCTTGGATGACCAGGTGCATTCTTAATGTGCAATAATATTTTGAAAGGAATCTTTTTTTCTGAGCAGCAAATCTCAACGGTGGGCTTGAAATATTCAGTAAACCATGCTGTAAACAGATGTGCTGTCATTCAAGCTTTGTTATTCCATTTATAGAGCACAGACAGGGTAAATTTAGCATAATTCTTGAGAGCCTTAGGATTTCCAGAATGGTGAATTAACACTGGTTTCATCTTAACATCACCAGCTGCATTAGAGAGTCAGCCTGTCCTTTGAAGCTTTGAAACTAGGCATTAATCTATTGTGTTTTGCTATGAAAATCTTAGATGGCATCTTCCAAAATAAGGTTCTTTCAACAACACTGAAAATGTTATTTAGTGTAGCCACCTTTATCAGATATCTTTTTATTTTATTTTTATTATACTTTAAGTTCTGAGATACCTGTGCCGAATGTGCAGGTTTGTTACATAGGTATACACATGACATGGTGAGTTGCCACACCTATCAACCAGTCATCTACATTAGATATTTCTCCTAATGCTATCCCTCCCCTAGTCCCTACCCAGTGACAGGTCCCGGTGTGTGATGTTCCCCTCCCTGTGTCCATGTGTTCTCATTGTTCAACTCCCCACTGTCAATATTAGACAGATCAATGAAACAGAAAATTAGCAAGGATATTCAGGACTTGAACTCAGCTCTGGACCAACCGGACCTAATAGACACGTATCTAATATCTTAGTTCGATCTTTTCGATAACTTACTGCAGTTTCTCCATCAGCACTTGCCGCTTCACCTTGCACTTTGCATTATGGAGATGGCCTCTTCCCTTAAACCTCGTGAAGCGGGTTTATGAAACTTCTGCTAGCTTCAAACTTTTTTCCTGCAGCTTTCTTAATTTTCTTAGCCTTGGTGGAAATGAAGAGAGTTAGAGCCTTTCTCCGGATTAGGCATTGGGTTAAGGGAATGTTTTGGCTGATTTGATCTTCAATCTAGACCACTAAAACTTTCTCCATAGCAGTGATTAAGGTGGTTTCTTTTTTGTATGTGCTAAATGGATAGCAATGTTAATTTTCTTCAAAAACTATTTCTTTGCATTCACAATATCACTAATTGTTTGGTACAAGAGGATTATCTTTTGGGCTATCTTAGGTTTTGACATGCCTTCCTCACTAAGTTTAATCATTTCTGGCTTTTGATTTTAAGTCAGAGATGTGCAGCTCTTCCTTTCACATGAACACTTAGAGGCCATTATGTGGTTATTAATTGGCCTAATTTCAATATTGCCATGTTTCAGGGAACGGAGAGGCCTGAAAAGAGGGAGAGAGAGGGCAATGGCCTGTCAGCGGAGCAGTCAGAACGCACACAACATTGATTAATTAAGTTAGCCGTCTTATATGGGCATAATTTGTAGCATCCCAAAACAATTACAGTAGTAATGTCAAAGATCACAGTTCACAGGTCACTATGACAGACATAATAATAATAGTAAAATTTAACATATTTCAAGAATTACCAAAATGTGAGACAGAGAAATTAACTGAGCATGTACTGTCGGAAAAATGGCAGCAATAGACTTGCTGGATGGAGGGTTGCCACAAACCTTCAATTTGTAAAACAAAACAAAACAAAAAACACAACAAAGCGAAGTTCAGTAAAACAAGGTGTACCTATAGTGTACAGTTAATTGCAGTTTCAATGAGGCAGCATTTAGGACTTTCTTTTAAATTAATAGTACTCTCAGTTTCATCTTTTATTTAATTTTCTGGGAGAAAATTATCTATGAGCAATAAAAGTTACTGAGTGGTCCTCATGATTTTAAGAGATAAATTAGGACAGAAAAAGAATTAGCCATAGTCAATTAGCTAATTACAAAGTCAGAGTTACTGTTCTAATACACTTAATATTACTAGTACTTTCAAGATTTTGTGACCACTTAACCAAATGTCAAGTACTATGTTAAGGGCTTTACATGTAATGCTCCTGTAATCCTTAAGAAAACTTATGATAAAGGTATTAACATTATTTCCATTTTTATAGATAAAGAACCTAAGATTTAGAAATGTTAATTTTCTCAAGATAACACAGTTGATACTTGATTGAGCCTAGGTTCAAACTGATATACTTCTGGCCCCAAAGTCCATGTAATAGGTCTCCAGCTTAATTAGCTATAGTCAGTTACATGGGTGGGGGGAGTATACTCTTTTCTCATCAAAATACTTGGAAATTAGGTACAAAAGGTTATCTGGAGTCAACTGCTCTTTATATAAGAAAGAAAGTGATCTGAGAAAACATGCAAGTTTCCGCTCATTTGTATAGATACTTAGAAATGGGGGGAAGGATAAACCAGCACCTAATGCAATAGGTTACCTAACAGTGGCTGCTGGGAAAGAATGGAGGGAGGGTAACCAGGTAGAAGGGAGGAGGAGGGGATAACACTTTTTAAAGAAATCTTTGTGTTTAGCTTTGGTAAAGTTTTACATGCTTGACAAACAAGTAAATAACTAAAATCAACCAGTTTCTTGCAGGAATTCTAAGTTGAATTCAAACTCTAACAAATGACCTTGACCTCACTATGCTTCAGTAACTCAGATTAACAAATCACACTGAAGGAAATGTGAAAAAAAAAAAAAAAAAAACTGACCGAAATGACTTTAGAAATCCATGGCTTTGATTATATCTTGTAAAAACAATAATACGAAGTGTTATACACGGATATGGCATTCTAGTTAACAATTTTGTTTTTTATAGGGGTTTGGCTATTAATTCTCAAACAATTTTCATATATAATATTAAAAATTATATATAACAATATATAATTAAAATTATATATAGTTATATAAAATTATATATATATAATTTTAATCCTAGTAAGGATTAAGAAAATAAGTAAATATATAGTAATGACAGCCAGACACTATAGTTTAAATGTTTGTATCTCCCCATAATTCATATGTTGAACTTCCAACACTGAAGGAGAAGGTATTAAGAGATGGGACATTTTGGGAGGTGATTAGGCCCCTCCCTCATGAATGGAACTAGTGTCCTCATATTAATACAAGAGGCCCCAGAGGGCTGCCTTGTGTCTTCCAGCATGTGAGGACATAGTGAAAAGCCGCTGTCTATGAGAAAGTGGGCCCTCACCAGACACTAAATCTGCCAGCACCTTGACCTTGGACTTTTCAGTCTCTAGAACTGGGAAATACGTTGTTTATAAGCTACCCAGTTTATGATATTTTATTGTAGTCATGGACTGAGACTCAGATTTCTGAGTGTCAGAAAAAGAAGCTACATATAAGAAAAAGGACAAGGCTATATCTATGTGTATGTAACTAAAGCACACATTTCCTTATCTCTGCCTATACAGAGGACCAAAAGCAAGGACATCCCTAGTAGCAATGAACACATTTAGTGCCCAGATCTTGGTTTCTAAATGCCATTCTTCAATAAAAGGAAGTAGGGCTCCTTGGAGAAGTGATTGGTTACAGGACTGAGGCAAGAGAAATATAAGGTGATCCTGGAATATCTTATAGCAACACATAAAGGAAGCATGCTGAATGAACAACAAACACAGGCACCCACTGAAGGAGCTCTCAATCGCCAAGTCTGTCACAATTTGTGCATCAAAATAAATAATGAAACTAATAGAGTATAACCCAGAGAGTAAAATAAATATCCACAGAACTATACTGATATAAATAAATAAATGGAAAGTAGAAACAGTTCACTTTTACAGAATTACAATTAAAATTTTAATGTAGAAGGGATAATTGGAGTTGAAAAGTATCACTAAGCAAACACTACATTAATAATAGTTGTAAACAGATTTGCTGATCAGTGCTAAAAGTAGAAGACAAATATTTAATTAAAAAACAAACATTTGTGTAATCATAAAGAATCTCCTCACAAGGTACTTATTTGTTTTACAGGGAAAATAGTAACCTATAAAGTGGAGATACTTACCAGCCATCACCTTAACAAAGTGATCACAGTTAACGTTACCAATACTAAGACGTATAACACCATGTGTTCCCTATTGTGATGCACTGAGAGTGGCACCACATCACTTCTGTGGGATTCTTGCCAAAAATGCGAAACTTCCATCTAATCCTGAGAATCAGGCAAACTGAAATTGACAAACACTGTACAAAATAGCTGACCAGTATTTTTCAAATGTGTCAAGTACATGAGAGAGAAATAACAAAGGGAACCGTCAGAAAATGGAGAAAAAGGACACCTAACCTCTACATACAATATGAGATCTTGCATTGCATACAAGATTGTCAACTGAATATTATTTTCAAAATTCATGACACTAGAATAAAAAGCCTACAGAATATTTAAACTATTAATCAATCTCAATGTTAATTTTCTGCTTTCCATAATTTTACTATGGTTTTGTTTGATGTTAACATCAGAGGAGGCTGGATAAAGAAAAATACGAGAATTCTGGGTCTAATTTTCGCAATTTTTCTGTAAGTCTAGTGTTTTGAAAATATAAAAACATTTGAAAATGATTCTAAAAGAGCATAATGAGAAAGTACAATCTACATGAAATATATTCATCCCCAGAAAGAGAGAAGACAATTTAGAACACACATTCTATCGAGCACTATGTTAGTCTCCTTGGGCTACCATAACAGAATACCCATAAAACTAAGTGGCCTAAACAACAGAATTATTATTATTTTTGTGGTTGTTGAGGCAGGGTTTCACTATGTTGGTTTCATTGGTATCAAACTCCTGATCTCAAATGATTCTCCTCCCTTGGTTTTCTACAGCTCTAGGATTATAGACGTGAGCACCAACGCCCGGCCATAAATACCAGACTTTTATTTTCTCATAGTTCTGGAGGCTTAAGGTCCATGGTCAAAGGGCCAGAAGGAGTGGTTTCTGATGAGCTCTCTCTTCCTGGCTTGCAGATGAGCACCTTCTCCCTGTATTCTTCCATGGCTTTTCCTCTGCGTGTGTGGAGAAACAGAGAGATCTCTAGTGTCTCTTTCTCTTCTTTTGGCATCAGTACTATGAGATTAGGACCCCAACCATATGACATCATTTAACCTTAATTATCTTCCAAAGTCCCTATCTTCCAACAGGGTTACACGGGGGAGTAGTGTTTAAGGCTTCAATATATGCATTTTTGGAGAACAAAACTTCAGGCCGTAACAAGTACCAGCTAGATTCATTATCTTCACCTGCAAAATGAGACAGTGTGTATAGTGGTGGAGATTTTCTATAGAGAAAAGGAGAGAGCAAGGAGGAATTAGAGAAAACAGAAAAGGCAGAGGCTAATTGTATGTAAAATAATATGGGGAAGAGTGCATGTCCTCTGGATAAAGACTTGTGAAGTAAGCTTGGTGAGACAGTACCTGCAATTTGATTTCCATATAAATCAGAGTTAGTGACATAAGAGATTACATGCTGTTTCTATGTGTATGTGTGTGCATGTGTGTAAGGCAAAAAAAAAACACACTGACTTTTAAATCAGACTGCTCAGATTTTCACAATACTTCTGGAAACAAGAAAAAAATTAGCAGCAGAAGTAGCTGGATTAACTCATAGTAGCCAAATCTCAGTTACAGTCAACCTGACATAAAACTCCATGAAACAGACAAGAATGACATTTAAATGCATAGAACTGACAGAACTACCTTCTCCCTCCCCTCTAAATAATAATGTACAGCCCCATTCTCTAGCCAATTCCACTTCTTAAGTACCTTGTTTGACGTTTCCTTGCAATGAATGGAACCCCTACCAGCATCATTAGCTTTGCAGGATTTTCCACTGGGAATGGGCAAAGCAGCTGACAATTCTAACAGCCCAAGATAGAGGGAATAAATAAAGAAACAAAAGGTGGGACAAAATAAAGTAAATCCCTGTAGTAAATTGGAGAAGTTTTATTAGCAAAAGTAAACGGTGAAACAAACATTACGGCTCTTGGCTACAACAGTGAAAGTAACCCAGACCCTTGTATATGCATGATTGCCATCCAAAACAACCAAATCGAGACCAAAGGATATAAGTATTGCCAACTGCTGTGGCATATGGATTCATAGAATAGGAGTTATGCATGTAGATACATAGAATTTTAAATGTATGTTTGCTCAGCTCATCCTCACCTGGAAAAGACTTATTAGACTAAATATTCCAGGGCTTTTGCTCATTCTGGTTGTTCTTGTAGCCGCCTTTCAAACCCTGGTTATGACTCCCCACACCTCCATCAGAATGCAGGTCAGAGGGATCTTTCCATGAATCCAGTCTGTAGGATTTATTTACTCACGTATTATTTAGAGGCAGCGTCTCCCTCTGTCGCCCAGGCTGGAGGGCAGTGGCGCAGTCACAACTCACCTCAGCCTTGAATTCCTGGGCTCACCCTCCTGGGTAGCTCTAACTATAGGCATGGCCCACGATGCCTGGCTATATTTTAAATTATTTTTTGTAGAGATGGGGTCTCACTAGGTGGCCCAGGCTGGTCTTGACACCCTGGCCTCAATCTGTCCTCCAGCCTCATCCTCCCAAAGTGCTGGGATGACAGACTTGAGCCACTGAGACTGTCGAGACCATGGGATTTATACTTGCTTGTCCCTTCCGGCCAAGCGAAATCAATGGCTGCCTATAATACACTGGACTGAGGCAAACACGTGAAGTCATTCACAGTTGAAGCCATGGAGTACATAGGACTGGGAGATTCCACCATGCTATCTCTGAATCATTAGCAAGGGTTTCAGAGCTCTAGAGCATCCCATCAGTTGGAGGATTCATTGACATGGGCTTCCCACAGTAATTGCTGTAAATCTCAGTAGATGTTTGCAACCTGCCTTATGGGCTGTGGTATTCAATGTGTATCTGGTTTGGACTGGTTTAAGGGTCATCGGGCTAGCAGCTGGTAGAGAAAATGGAAACATAGTAAAGGGAGCCCTAACCTGGAAAAGAAACAACAACAACAAGCAAAAACTTATCAAATGATGGTGGCAATTGCCACAGTACACTTGATTAACACGGAGATGAAAATTTGGCCAGCACCATTATGATTTCATGCACCTCTCATAATGTGTGCAGCAATATAATAATAGTATTTCTTTGTGCAATGAAATCTTGTTAAATTGATATAGTTTTATTTAAAACAGCATGAATTTGAGGTAGCTATTTCTCCCTAGTTGATTTAAATATCTTATTGCTCTTAAATAAAATATCAGATAATATATACTTAAGGTCCTTTTCTTTCCCATAGCTCCCTTACTATAGAATTAACAAGATGTTACTCAATAATTCAGAGTTTTCTGTTGAAGTGCCCATAAAGCTTTCACAAAAATAATGTGGACTATGTCCATACTTCTCATTTGACATGTGATAAAACTCAAATTCTGGAAGTATGGAAGTATGAGTAATCTTTTCAGGCAGCAGAGCCAGGCTTCTGTATTGTGGATTTAACCACTTGAGATAGAGCTAGACCTAGACTTTGCCACTGCCAATTTGGGCCTGAGTGCAGATCATTGCAGAAAGACAGCAATGCAACCAGAAGTGAACATTGAAAGCGTATGGCGTCAAGTACAACTGGCTTGGAAAAACTTACTGCCTCAGAGGGGAACAAAATGAGATGTCCTGAAAGTGAGTGAGATGTCCTGAAAATGAGAAAGAAAGGCAGCTGCAGAGAACACAGACTGGAGCTGCAGAGAGGGAGGTAGTGCAGTGCAAAGTTACATCTGTGATTCTGGAGTTAGGGCTGCAGTTGCTTTTGTTGTCTGCCGCTTTCAAACCGTGGGACTTTATGAGGTTTCTGAATGCTGCTTCCTTTCTTTGTTTTATGGAATGCTAATCTAAAATGTATGCCAGAGAGCTGAAGTGAGTGTAAGAGAAAAACAAATCCAATGATAGTTGTGAGGGAATGGATATGTTAATTAACTTGATTTAGTTTTTCTGCAATGTAGACATATATCAAAAATTATGTTGCATACTGTAAATCTGTACAATTTTTAGTCAATTGAAAAAACAAACAGCAGGGACCCTAGTGCTTTATCTCATAAGATTTTTGTGAGGCTTAAGTGAGCAAAATTATGTGAAAATGCTCTATAAACTCTAAGGCAGGGGTGTCCAATCTTTTGGCTTCCCTGGGCCACATTGAAAGAATAATCTTGGGCCACACATAAAATACATTAACATTAGGCTGGGCACGGTGGCTCATGCCTGTAATCCCAGCACTTTGGGAGGCCAAGGTGGGCAGATCATGAGGTCAGGAGTTTGAGACCACCTGGTCAATATGGTGAAACCCTGTCTCTACTAAAAACACAAAAATTAGCCAGGCATGGTGGCACGCACCTATAGTCTTAGCTACTCTGGAGGCTGAGGCAGGAGAATAGCTTGAACTCATGAGGCGGGGTTGCAGTGTGTTGAGTTTGCGCCACTGCACTCCACTCCAGCCTAGGTGACAGAGGGAGATTCTGTAAAAATAAAAAAAAACAAAAAACAAAACAACAACAACAACAACAAAAAAAAACATTAACACTAAAAAAAAATTGCAAAGAGTCTCATAATGTTTTAAGAAAGTTTACAAATTTGTTTTAGGCCATCCTAGGTGACTTGAGACCTGTGGGGAAGCTTGCTCTAAGGCATTATGTGAACATTACTCATTGTTTTATGCATGCCATGTAAAATGGAAAGAAAAAGTACATCTTTTTCAAATTGTGAAAGAAATAAAAGTTGTAGCAATTAAAAAATTATATGTATTATACTAAATTTGGTCTAAGGATATCTCAGTACCTACATAGTGAACTACAACCTAACTTAGTATGTAAACAGACTGAAAGCCTAATCCGAAAATTCTTTTTTTTTTTTTTTTTTTTTGAGATGGAGTCTTACTCTGTCACCCAGGCTGTAGTGCAGTGTTGTGAACTCGGCTCACTGAAACCTCTGCCTTCCAGGCTCAAGTGATTCTTGTGCCTCAGCCTCCCTAGTAGCTGGGATTACAGGTGCCCACAACCACGCCTGGCTAATTCACCTTGGCCTCCCAAAGTGCTGGGATTACGGGTGTGTGCCACTGCACCTGGCCCTAAAAATGTATTTTGTAACACATAGTTTGGTGTCAGTCAATCACAGTAACTGAGCTTCAGCCAATCACAGGCTGTGAACTGATCATTGCCTTATTTGGACACGATAAATAAGGCAATGTCCAAATAAGGTAATTGCTGAATTGTAACCAGTTATGCTTTCTCTGTACCTCACTTCCATTTTTTGTCTATAAAATCACTGTCAGCCCCCTTTGTCACCTGGAGTTCCCCAATTTGTGACTCCTTTGTCAAATAAGCTGTTATATTTAATTTGTTGAAAGTTTTGCTTTTAATACGTATGTTGAAAGAAAATTAAATGTTGCAATTACTGTTACTACTCAAAATGTTAAAAGATGATGTTGAAAAAATTTCCTCTGGGTGTTTCTAGGTATGTCTGTATTTCAGATAAGAGCATATAGTATATTCTAGACAGTTTTAAAACAACTTCTTTTTCCATTTCACTTAACATTTTCCCATATTCTTGAATATCAAATTTCTAAATGAGAGAAAAGGAAGTATTATTGATTTACTCCAATAAAATGAATCACTGGCAACTTTTATAAGAAAAATATTTTTAAAATCATTTCTTGGCAAGCACATACTCCTAGCTGCTGGGATTTTTGTTACATCAGCCAAGAACTGTGAATAAAGTGTTGAAAAAATATATTCAAAGCAAAAGCCAATATGGTAATTTAAAAAATGTGTAGGGAGAAATAAAACAAAATTTTTTACTATATAGCAAAGATTATAGAAAAAAAGGATTTGATATGTCCTGTCAGTCGTTGAGGTTTAGAATATTTGCTTATTGTAAAAAATAAAGTAAATATAAAGAAAGTCTTAATAAAAAATCACCAAGCACAGTGGCTCATGCCTGTGATCCTAGCACTTTGGGAGGCAGAGTGGGCAGATCAGTTGAGGTCGGGAGTATGAGACCAGCCTGGCCAACATGGTGAAACCCCCATATCTACTAAAAATACAAAAAAATTAGCTGGGCATGGTGGTGGGTGCCTGTAATCCCAGCTACTTGGGAGGCTGAGGCAAGAAAATCACTTGAACCTGGAAAGCAGAGATTGCAGTGAACTGAGATCGTGCCACTGCACTCCAGCCTGGGTGACAGAATGAGACTCTATCTCAAAAAAAAAAAAGAAAAAAAAGAAAAAAAAAATCCTATAACTCAA
The DNA here is from genome assembly GCF_002776525.5 of Piliocolobus tephrosceles. NCBI lineage: Eukaryota > Metazoa > Chordata > Mammalia > Primates > Cercopithecidae > Piliocolobus > Piliocolobus tephrosceles. The sequence goes on along the minus strand of NC_045440.1, from coordinate 33,247,008 downwards.
TGAGTAGTTGAAGAATGTTCATACTAAACCTTTAGCAGCACAAACATTGCTGTGAGTTACATCACCAGCCTCTGGTAGAATAACTGTAGATTGTGTCCTGAAATATATATCTAGCATGAGCAAAATACAGTCCAAACCCTTGTTACTTTGGTCTGCTCCAAATAAAGAATTTCCTTATAAACGAGTGTTTGACCTAACCTGGAATGTCCCCATCACTTTTGGACTGCAACATCACTGTCCTTTATACTCCTCAGGTCATTGGCACTACAGTGCATTCTGTGCCCCAAGTGTGCCCATGTTTCTTGGCCAACAGGTTGTACACATATTAATTATGCTCTGGTTATCCATTAGTATAGATAGCAGTTCCAAAGCTTAGTGGGTTAATAGAACAATAGCCATTTATTTTTCTTGCCAGTTTGAAATTTGTGCAGTGTGTGTGTTGCAGCCTCATCTCTGAGACCTCAGGTTGATTGATCACGGCTGGAGGCCAGAGGAACTGATTACTGGACAGGCATGTCTCTCTCTTTCTCTCTCTCTCTCTCTGTGTAACTGTTGTGTCTTTCCATGTGGTTTCTTTAGCATGGTGGCTAAGGGTTAGACTTCTTTCATGGTAGCTCACAAGTCAAAAGAGTGTTCCTAGAGTCCTGGGCAGAAGCTGCAAGGCTTCTTTAGGCCTAACTTCAGAGGGCTTGGAATTGCCTTTTTTTTTTTTTTTTTTTTTTTTTTTTTTTTTTTGATTAGGCAAGTCACCTAGGCAGTCCAGATTCAAAGGCAGAGTAGTAAGTCTTTGTCTCTCTCTATGGGACAGCTGACAAAGTAGATGAGGCCATCTTTTGTCTACCACAAATTCTCATATTTGAAAAATGCTTTTCTTAGCCCATGTTTCACTCATAAGTGGGAACTAAACAATTGGTGCTCATACACATGAAGATGGAGGTAATTGACACTGGGGACCCCAACGAGTAGGAGGGTTGAGAAATTGCCTATTGGGTACAATGTTCAATATTTGGGTGATAGGGATTCAATCTAAGCCATGATGTAATATAACAATGTAACATACAAGCACATGCACTCCTTGAGTCTAAAGTAAAAATAGTGTAATAAATTCAGTCAACCAATCAATCAACAAAATGCTTTTCTTTGAAGGAACTGTTCGAAAGAATGACTGAAGAGGATTGTGAGACTGAATGTGCAGATTCATTCTAATTTCCTGACTAATTTAATTTTTTACAAAAATAAACAGAAAATATGGGGTACAGCAGCATTTTTTTTCCAGCCTGCCTTCTGAATGGTTTGATTTTAATGGAGCTAACTCTCAGGACCTATAAATACTGGTATCTGAGCCCCACTGCTTTACAAATTCAAAGAATTTCTCCCCTATTATATAGTATTTTTAGTTTTTAAAAAGCAAGCTAACATAATTTATACAAATGTTAGAATAACTGGATATTTTAGTTTTTAAGAGATCAAAGTCTTTTACTTTTTCCTCTCTAGTAGGCCGTAACTAATAATGTGCTGTAGGCTGAAACTAAGAGAAAAAGAAATTGTTTTTGATTTAATATTATCAGGTGAAATTCGCACAGGAAATTGTTTGACATTTGTTTAAATTACCATTGAATATCAGTGATATTGTGGCAGGTGATGAGTAAAAGAAACTGAATGAAAGGATGACAGATTTAATGAAAGCCAGAAATTGAGAAGTGTGTTGCTCATCGTCTACAGAACAAGCAATGGAAAAATAAAATATTAGGAGAGATATGAATGAGTCCCAGTAATTGCTCCATGGTTTAGAGAAGCAATACTTGAACTAAAAGAAAACAGACATGATTTACCATTTTATATGATGGTGATTTCACCATTCTGAGATACAGCTTCCCTCTACTCCTTCAACACCCCAGCCTGGCTTAGAGGGGTAAGAGTATTGAAGAGACTTGTTTTATTATAATTAGGATTAGATCATGAAACAGGAAAATACTCTCATTTACTATTTTGGACAGCCACAACAGTTCCCTTTATTCTTGTCTTTCTGAAGACTGTCTACAACCCATATTGGCCAAAGGACTGTAGATCCTCTAATAATGATACCTTCCTAGTCTGTCCTTTTCTGATACCTGATATAATTCCGAGCACTTTTACTCCTTTGTTTCTCAGAAAATAATTATTTAAAGCTTTAGAACTGTAGTAACAAAACAGGGCTGTGAAATACTACCTGAAGAAGAGCGACAACTTATGTGGCACTCACTATAATGTATGCACTTTTCTAAGCACTTTTAATAATACCTTCTATCCTTACAACAATCTTATGAAGTATTAATTATGCCCATGTTACAAATGGTAAGGTGGAAACACTGGATGATTAAGTTAATTACTCCAGACATTATTCAAATAGCAAGTGGCAAAGATGTGATATAAACCTACAGAGTCTGAATTCTGAGTTTCTGAGTCCTGAGTTGTTACGCTGCCTCTTAAAAGGCTCTGGAGTACATTACTACAGAAAATGCTAAGTGACCACAAAGAAGAAATTCTATTTACCCAAGTTCAAATTTAATAATAAAAACTGTGACTTTTTAGAGCTTTTTCAAATTTCAAGCAATCTTCATCTTGGGCTTTGTCCATTGTAGTGAGATGGAGCCGCCTGGGAGGATGGGGAATGTAGAGCTTTCTTTAGCCTTTGCTGTTGGAGATGTGCTGAGAGATAGCCTCAGATGGAACAGTTGTCCCAGCAAGAGGAATATGGTTTCTGGATAGTTTGTGTGCTAACTCTGAGCAGATGTGGGTGCATGACATGACCAGCATTATGGAAGTGTGTTTGTAAGGTCCTGGGCATGACAACTCAGAAACTGGTGACAGAAAAATGGAAACCACAGGGGACAAGCAGTTGTTATTGGAGAAGTCAATTGCTGAGGATGCAAGGCAGAGCTCAGTTATGGAAACTGGTGATCAGGAGTAGAACTATTATAGAGACAAGGAAATCTTATTTTGTATCTTTTAATGTTACACTAGAATCTCCTAAATCCTTCTTTTTAAAAGGACAGAATAAGCCGAATGTGGTGACTCACACCTGTAATCCCAGTACTTTGGGAGGCCAAGGTTGGGGGATCACTTTAGCTCAGGAGTTCAAGACCAGCCTAGGCAACACAGTAAAACCCTGTCTCTACAAGAAGTAGAAAAATTAGTGTAGTGGGTGTAGTGGTGTAGTGGTGTACATCTGTGGTCCCAGCTATTCGGGAGACTGAGGTAGCAGGATCGCTTGGACTCAGGAGTTGGAAGTTGCAGTGAGCCCGGATTATGCAACTGCACTCCAGCTTGGGCAACAGAGTAAGATCTCGTTTCAAAAATAAATAAATAAACAAATATAAAAAATATAAGGGACAGAATACAAACACAGATCAGTTTGTCAGGAACAAAGGATGTGAAGGAAAAAATGTGAAAGAAAAAACAATGAAGTCAGTTTATTGAGATAAGGTATTTAAAAGCAAGAACAAAATAAAGTAAAATATATTATTAATTGTTAATATGTGCACATTGTTGAAAATAGGGAACACAGAATATAAGGAAGTGGGGAATAATAGCTGACTTTAATATCCTTATTAATTGTCACCTCCTAACATTAGATATATTTTTTCTAGTAATTTGTAACTATGTATCTGTGTTTAAGTTATATAAGAAACTGCTTTATATCCAGAATTGTATCTGCTGAACATTATATTGTAAACATTATTCAATTAATCATTATGTTTTGAAAAATGTTATTTGACAACGTGTTTTAATGTTGCATAATATTCTACCCCATGAGTGTATTTAATTAATTTCATCATTTCAACATTTAAATTATCTTCTAATTTATTACTATTATCAAGAACACAGAAATGAATATTCTTGTATGTAAATAGCTATGCACACCTTTGGGTTTTTTAAGCACCAATTTCATATATAAACTAGTTAGGTGAGGCCGGGCGCGGTGGCTCAAGCCTGTAATCCCAGCACTTTGGGAGGCCGAGAAGGGGGGATCACGAGGTCAGGAGATCGAGACCATCCTGGCTAACACGGTGAAACCCTGTCTCTACTAAAAAATACAAAAATCTAGCCAGACGAGGTGGCGGGCGCCTGTAGTCCCAGCTACTCCGGAGGCTGAGGCAGGAGAATGGCCTAAACCCGGGAGGCGGAGCTTGCAGTGAGCTGAGATCCTGCCACTGCACTCCAGCCCGGGCTACAGAGTGAGACTCCGTCTCAAAAAAAAAAAAAAAAGAGAAAAAGAAAAAAAAACTAGTCAGGTGAATTACTTTAACTTCTTAAAGATTTTTACTAAATTTTGCCAAATTGTTTTCCAGAAAAGTTGTACCTATTTCCCCTCCCACCACATACTTGAAATATTACCTTTTATAATTTATTCAATTACTGCCATTTTTATGGCTGAGATCGGAATTGTGTCATTCTTTTATTCAATAAAAAGAATATTCTATACATGGAATGGTTATTATATAAACGTTGTGTGCCCAGACTTGAACTAGATTCCATGGAATCTGACAGTGTCTCATATTTACTTTATTTTGCATTTTAATAATTAAGCAGCTAGCAATGTTAACAGATTTTCATATGTATATTGATATATTTATATTTCTTCTTTGATAAACTTTCCATTAATGTTTTTTGATCATTTGCATTATTAGTCTTTTTTCGAATGATTTTTAAGGCCAGATCAAATGCTAATTTGATCCTGATTCAAGTATAAGAATATTCGGAGAGCTTTAAAGTATTACAAAAGTGTTGATTCTGATTGGTTCTTATTTGAACTGATTCACTAATTGTTTTAATTTATTCATCCACTTAGCCACTATTCATCAGGCTTCTATTACATGTTCAAACTCAAACATTCTCATAGGCACTGGGAGATATAACAATAAGCTGCTGTTTCTACTGTCAAGTTGATCACAGACCTGTAGCAGAGAAAAATAATGAGACAAGCAATGGTAGACAGGATCGTTTTGCCATTTAACTGTCCTTTTTTTTTATATTTTGTTTTTTTTTTTTCCTTTTTTTTTTTTTTTTTTTTTTTTGGCAGGCAGTGCTGGCCTCTCTTTTCACTCCAGCAACCAAGAGTTGGTCATTTGATGCTGATAAGATATTTTCATCAAGGATTTAAATTTTAAGCAAATGATGCAAACCTCAATGGCTGTGCTACTAGCAGTATACAGTAATGATGGCACAAGTGTCCTTCAATAGCAGAATACCCAACTTCAGTGGCTGTGTACTATTAAGGCAGTGGAAGTGTCTTGATCAGGGTGTACTTGCTAAAGGACTATGATGATTCTTACTACTTTCTAAGATCATGTAGTTGTCTTTATTTTTGTTGATTTTCCAGGCCAGTACTAACTTAGACTTGGAAAGTTTCTCTGAACCATTTAGATTCTCCCAGAAAATTTCTTTTCTTTCCCTTAAATAGTTAAAGTTGATTTCTCCTATAGCCAAATGCATAAAAACTGAATCAAGAAGTTCAGTGCAAAAATATAAAAAGAAAATACAATTCGGGCTCAGTTAAGCAATGAAAAATTAAAGTTGGTTTCATTTTTAATTTTCAAAAAATATCGGTTTTTGCTTGCTTGTTTTATTTAGCTTTGGTTTTATACATTGTTTGGGTTAAGGACCTTATTTTAAAATAATTGCTAGTTCCAAACACAAGTGAACATAATAAAATGACGTAAAATACATCCGTAGAATACTGAAGAAGAGTACAGTTTGTGGCAAATCTTGCTCTTTTTGCCTCAGCCGTGTTTTAGCTGCTAAAGTAAAAAATTTGGGCATCCTGTTTTTGGAACTTGTGATTTTTCTCTCTTTTCTATATAACTTATTCATGTACTGCTTGTGAACTCTTTCATAAGTTAATATTTAAGTCATGTGCATATTTTTCTTTTAACTCATGTAAACTCTTTGGGAGAAACTACAATGTTATATAATTCTTTGTGTTATCACTGTACTAAGAATAAATTTTTGAATGAAAGAATTAATGGGAATAAAAAGAAAGACAGAAGCCTTATAATACTGACCAAAATAAGAGGCTGAAGGCATCATTTTGCTTAATGAAATCAAAACATTCAAAGACTTTGTGATGTGCTAAGTCATATAGCTGGTAGATGACAGAGGCAGGGGTTTTGTTACAGGACAAAGAGCTCTAAGGAAAGAAGACCAATGAAGTTTATTGTTATCCATATAAGAGAAAAATCGTCAGAGAGTCAACATAGTAGCAAATTTTTCTCTTGAAAGTTTTTAAACCAAATGTATTGTTTAAAATGTTATTAAATTGGTTGTTGACATGTATCAATTTACAAAGAGCAAAACTAAATTTATATTTTATTCCTTTTCAAAATTTTGACTACCTTCTCATATAGACACAGAAGTAAATTATCCAAAGATTGTGAACCAATGAATATTTTAAAAAAGCACCTATTCATTCATAGGTTATCAGTAGAGCCATGTTTAAATAAGAATACGGTATTTCTCTATGGTTGTTCATATATCTCTTTAGGAAAATATTTAATTATTTTATTTTTGAATCTAGGTTTTGGTTACTTGGATACAAATTTATAATTTATGAAAAATCATTAAACATTTTTATAGTTTGTTCAATGTTGTGTTTTATATTAACAAAACGAATTAAAATATTATACAAAACAAGCTTGTTTTATATTGTTTGACTGTTAGTAAAATAATGAGAATGTAAAATTAGCTTTTTAATTTTTTTCTTTAGGAAAAAATTAAAATGTGAAACAAGTTTATTTTGTTTTAGTATATTTCCATTGAGTGCAATATCAAACAGGATAGCATATAAGCCACAAGTGTACAGTCCAGTTAATTTTTCTGAACTAAACACACCCATGTATGTCTGGATGAAGACAGAAAATATTTCCAGCACCCCAGAACCTTGAACAGCTCCTTGCTTCCGTATCCATTATTGATTACTATCTTGACTTGTAACTTCAAAATTGCCTGATTTTGAACAATATATGTATAATCATGAATATGTATCTATGCACTATTTTGTATCTGTTTCCATCGTCAACATTATATTGGTGGTACTTATCCATCTTGCTTGTAGTCATAATTGTTTCTTTTTGTTGCTGTATAGTATTCCTTTATATCACTATTCCTTATAGTATTCCCTTATACTACAATTTACTTACCTATCCTACTGCTGGTAGGTTATGTGGGCTGTTTCCAAATGGTGCTGCTGAAACATTCTTAGACATGCTGTTTGGTGAATACACAAACACACACACACACACGCACACACATTTAATGAATACTTGGAAATGGAATTGCTCAGTCATAAGATCCAAAATTACAAAAATTTTAAAACAACAAAATCCTCAGTTTTTAAAATATATTTTCCATATACAGGAATGGGGAAGAATTATTAGGCAATTGCAAGATTCAAAATGATCTCCCTAGAGGACATGCTTCCTCAAGTGTGTAGCTTAAACCAGTTGGCAAACATCTCCAAAAGCTTATTTTAGCATCATCACTTAGCCTTGCAGGAATATTTACATTTCTACCTGTGCAAGATTGTCTCTATTTAAATAGGCTCTGAAGTGTCTTCTATGCTCCCGAGGCAAATTAAAAAGGAAATCCAGGAAGAATTGACAGGCTGTTCTCTAGAACTCTGAACAACTCTAATTATATTACAATACATTTAGATGGTTTAGCATGGAATAGTCTGTCTGCCTTTTGAGAACAGAAGCCCGAATAGAGTTTCCGCAACGTACTTCTGTTGATGTGCTTAGGGAAGCTTCAACATTACACGTTAATGCAGGAAACAACTGTAGGTTTTTGTACTACTTAATTCATTGCTGTGTTCGACTTGTGTTTTTCACATTCAATAATATAGACAGTTTCATGATGATGATTCCAAATCCAAGTCTCCAAGGGTTACCATTTAAATCATCACCTCCATGAATGCCTTCATTTTTGCAATCGCTCAGCAGAGTTAGGTTCTGATTCATCAGCCACAAGCTGGGCAAAACCCAAGCCCTAGAGAGACACAAAGGTAAGGGAAGGGGAGCACCCAAGCAGGAGAGTAATTTATTCAGCTTCAACAATTCCGGCTCACAGGAACTTCTCTGAGTGCTGTGACAAGCCTCAGCATCAGCTGCTCCCAGCCTACTTGCAGGGAGTCCACCAGAGTGTCTGTTTCGTGTTAGTGTGTTAACAGCAGGAGCTGAAAAGTTCTCCAGACTGTCTTGTCCTGCTTTTTAAATATAAGCATCCTGTGTGACATATCCTGGAAGGAGAGGAATACAAATAAGGTGGAAATAAATGAGCAGAGCTGTCTCCGACAGTAATGTATTTCCAAAGGTGTCTGTGGGGAGTTGGTGGGGATGGCATAGTTACTGCCTAATTTGCTTGGCTTTCTATAATCATTTCCATTTATCTGCAATCTAGTTAAAAGCTACTAGCTAGTTTATCCATTTCTACATGGGGATCCATTATCAAAAAGCACTTCTTTTTGCAAAGTAAGATCTATTCTTGCCTATTCCCCAGAGTGAACTATCAAAGGATAAATTATTTTCTAGATAGGCGCTCCACATCACTGAACAACTCAATCTATGTTCTTTCATCTTCACATCTCTCTCACTTGGTGCAGTTCCTGTGCTGGTTCATTAGCTGTTTCTAGTCAAGACTCCCCTTTTCTAGCAAGCTCCACAACCCCAGAGTTCGAGCCTCATTCTCGTCATGACTGGCTTTTCTGTTTGCACTATAAACAGTCAGTGGAAAAATAAGTAGAGACTTCATTTTTATTTGTAGATTAAGCTGCATTTTGCAACTATTATTTCTGGGGGCTAGAGGGGAATTAATGATAGGCTTTAGGGGCCGATACACAAGAGCTATTTAAATGCACATTTATCAAAATTAAATAAAATGAGACCTTTTGTTTCTCAGTCACACTGGCCACATTTCAAGTGCTCAATATCCCCATGTATCTAGTGGCTATCTTATTGGACAATACAAAGTATAGAACATTCCCATCATCAGAAAGTTCTATTGGATAGTTCTGCTCTTCTAGAGAGTCAAATCCTTGTGAGCAGGAGCCTTTTCTTGGGCATCTCTGTTGCCTAGGACAGTAACAGGGTAGATGTGTTGTAAAAATAAATAAATAAATAAATAAATAAATAAATAAATAAATAAATAAATAACTCTACTTTAGCAAAATTCATCTGATTTGTGAATTGTCAGGGGAATCTAATTGATGTCCTGTCAATGCTATATTTCAAGTCATGAGATTTTCTAGTTGAGAAACATTCCTCCTTAGAGGTCCTTGAAAGTTACATATAATTGATTCACAAAACAGTATGAGGAAGGAAATAAATAATTGTATGATCTTGTTACTGAGAAATGAGATATTAAAACATTTGCAGACACATGTGAATAACTAAATAATACTGAGGAAAATAAACTAAGAAATGCTATCAGGAAACCCATGATTAATTGCTGGGGGAGGCACAACTGTTATACAAGAAGTCTAAAGAATAAGAGAGTGGGTGAATGGTTGCTCCGTGGAAGGTTTTACAGAGGAAACAAAGCCCTGCTCATCCTTTTGCAGAGGCTGGTGTCATTAACACCTCTGATCGTGGTGAGGCCTGTGACAACAGTCTGACTGCAACAACTTCAGTATACCTTTTATCACTCAGCATAATTTCAGAGGTCTGTAGCTTAGTCGGGGGCCATTTCCTGCTTCCTGTGTCATTCTCAGAATCTAATGCTCTGTCAGAAAAGACCCTCTTCCTTGAGGGAGAAATTCTGTCTTCTTGAAAAGATGATGGTAGCTCTGCACTCTTGTTGGTATCAGTGAACCAGTCTTTACCAGCTTTTGCATTGGACTCTCTGATCATCCCCACTCCAGGAGCCCAGGCATCCCAAGGGCCCCATCCTGCAGACCCCCTGGAGACTACCCATTCACACATATGATTTAATTACCTCTGGCAAAGGAAGGAGAGAGGATTAAGGGCTGATTAAAGAGCTTACAGAAAGCAGATGAGATTAGAAGAATAATCCTCTGGAAACCCAAGGCTACATGAGACAGATCCTATGGGGCAGGTTGTGTGCTCCTGCAGTCCTTGCTGCTCCTGTGTCACTTATAGGAAGAAGGCACACTGGAAAGTCGGGTCCAAGAAGAGGTGCTTTACACGGCGGTTGCACAAAGGGACAGAGAAAAATACACAATATAAAATATATATCTTTTTTCCAAAAGATAAAACAGAAACAATTGCTTCCCACCATTTTATGAAGAAGCAAAGAAGGAAGTATTTATGAAACATGATATATGCCACACATTTTTTTCTGGGTGGTATTTTATTAATTAGCTTTATTTAGCAATACGTTAAGCAAGTACTCTGATAGGCAGCCTATTCAAATTTTAATGTTAGAGTTAGCAGGAACTACATGGAAGACATAGTGTGGTCTCATCCTCACCTTTAACATTTCTGTAAATAGAGGGCCGGTGTGGTGGCTTATATCTGTAATCCTAGCACATTAAGGAGGCTGAGGCAGGAAGATTCCCTGAGCCCAGGTGTCCAAGGCTATAATGAGCTATGATCTCACGATTGCACTCCAGCCTGGGAGACAGAGCAAGACTCTGCCTCAAAAAAAAAAAAAAAAAATTTTGTAAATATTTGAGATGGTTCTATGGGGAAAATGAGCATGCTAATTCCTGGAAAAGAGAGAAACTTGCCACTAAAGAAATTTCTCTCTTCCCTTGACTTGATCATAACCCAAAAAGCATTAGCTGCCCAGGAACTTTCCCCATCACCTTGAGTTGTCAAAAGTACAAAGAAGCAGAGGACAAAGGAAGGCAGAACTCCAATCAGCTTTGTGAGGTTTCTGGAAGCCTAGTTTTTCCTTCAGCATGTCACCGTTTAAACCCAATCAGCTTCTATTACACAGGGCAGGAGCTTGATGAGCTCGTAACCTTATAAACAGTTCTCTGGAGAGATGTGGTGAGGTTATTTGAATATAATTCATCCAGGCAACAAATTGGCTCATCACTCAGCTCACAAATCTTTCTGTGGACCAGGCTACCAAAACAGGAAGAAAGTTCCCCTCTATGGAAATCTTCCTCTAAACGTTGTTAATTTTATGGAAAATCCAGACCCCTTTGAGAGTAAAACAATAATAAAGATAGTAAATATATATATATAATTTTCTGAGTACTAGGCATTTTTCACAATTCTCTGTCTTCCAACAATCCAATAATTTTTCTAGTTAGAAGGAGTTATTCTCATTGTATATATGAAGGAAATCGAAATTCTCAGGCATAAGTATAATACACTTTCCAAGTTATACAACTGATACATTAAGAAAGCTGTGTTCAAATTTAGGTCTTTCCTGTTTGAAAGAGAAGTTTCCCTCTACTAAATCATATGGTTAGCTCAGCTACTCTGAAAACAAAATTGTATTAGGTTGGTGCAAAAGTAATTGCCAATTTTGCTATTAGAAGTAATGGTTCCAGGAGTGGTGGCTCATGCCTATAATCCCAGCACTTTAGGAGGCCGAGGTGGGTGGATCACTTGAGGTCAGGAGTTCGGACCAGCCTGGCCAACATAGTGAAACCCTGTATCTACTAAAGATACAAAAAATTAGCCTGGCATGGTGGCCGGTACCTGTAATTCCAGCTACTCCAGAGGCTGAGGCAGGAGAATTGATTGAACCCTGCAGGCAGAGGTTGCAGTGAGCCTAGATCGCACCACTGCACTCCAGCCTGGACAACAAGAGTGAAATTCCATCTTAAAAAAAAAAAAAAAAAAAAAAAAAAACCAGCAACACTGCAATTGCTTTTGCACCAATCTAATAAAAAGATATGAAGTCCAAGAAAAAAAAACTTTTCTACTGGTTATGATGGGATAAAGTTGATTTAATGGCTTGATTTATTTTGAACATGAGTGAATTGATCCTCTACTGTGAGTTACTTGTCACAATATGTCTTAAGGAGAAATTGTCTTAATTTCTGACTCAATGAAACAGCAAATTTCCCTTTGCCACAAGTTTCAACTTAGGATTCTTCAACTATTGAGACATCCTGAAAGCTTGACATGGTAAGCAGTGGGAAAAGGATGTGACTGAAGCCTATAGAGAAATATAAGACAGTGCTTAGAAGCAACAGCAAATTCAATAGCCAGCCAGGAAGTCCAGCAGTGTCTACCTGCGGGGTAATGGAGAAAGAGACTTTCTCATAAAAATCACAGGATTGACTGTAATACAGTTCTCATATTTCCCTAATTAATTCTTCTTTGATGCTTGGATATAGACAACTCAGAGACTGTAGTGAAGTGAGTCTACGTTAGGATTTGAACTGGTACAGAAGAATCTAGAAGGCTAGAAGCCTAGTCACAGGGGAGGAAAATTCCTTTCTAGTTGAACACTGACATTACCAAAGGCATTTCCTGAGTATAGAGTTAAGAGATAAAATAATTGTAAGGAATATAATTAAAAGGAGAAGTAATGATCATCATTATTATTATTTATCAGAATTTTGATAGCACTGATTTATTGTACGCAAGCATCTTATGGTTTAGAATTCTGAAGCCAGTTTATTCCTTCCTGGTTAACTAAAGTAAAATGTTATTTATCAAGTCCTTTGAAGACCTTGTTCTTTCTGTTTTCTACTCTAAGATCTCCTCTAAAGCCATGTTGATTATCAGCTACTTATCAATGTGTTGTACAAGATGGCATCTGTTCTGATTGTCCTGGTATTAGTAATGATTTTCAGGTACCTTGGTTATAGAGTTTGCCAAGTATTTGCAACTGCCTTCCCTGTTGAGTGGGATATTAACTGTCCCACACAAGTACTCCCTAATTCACTGCTTTAAATCTCAGAATTTGCGTCTCTTTTACTCATAACTTGGTAATCTGAAGGAATAATTTGTCATGATCATTCAGTATACTATGTTTAATTTGCATATTTAAACATATATAGTCTGTAAACATTCTGCTCTATCATCCTTTTATTATTGTAACCATCATTTCCATAATTTAATTCCAATACCTTTGACCACTCTGCTTTCATTATATTTCCATCCTTTTTTCTCCTTCTCTTCTCTTTGTCTTTTTCCCTGCCTCCTTCTCTTTCTCACTCTCTTTCTCTCTCTCATTTTTCTTCCTGTTACAGTATCTCATATCTAAAAATTTAAACTGTGTTTAGTTTCTTTTTATTTTAGGTTTCTGTGTTCATTCTGTTTTCTTATCACCTAATTGTTGTGTGTTGGTTCCTAAGAGTCATTTTCATAAATTTTTTCTCTCAACCTTTTTGTAAGTGAGGTTTGATAATTTGGTCACTTTTTGTAGCTAGAGAATATTTCCTGAGCTTTGGGAAAAACCATTGTTTTCCTTGCAGTTAATAAGGATTCCAATTATGTGGCCTTGGCTTGTGGCATAGTAGAGGAAACGGTAAGGGAATTTGTGGCCAGGCAGGCTATCTTCCCAGAACATGATAAACTGTAATCCACTGCCTTCAGAAGTCACATAGCTAAAGCAAATGTCTGAAGCTGATGGAGTTTCAAAGCACTATAGGTGTTGACTACTATGGAGAACTGGACAGTGTATCATGTTTACATTACTTTGCTTTTTTTAACAAAGTTTAAACAGTTTAAACACATTTTTTCTTTTCTTTTTTTTTTTTTTTTTTTGTCCAAATGAAACAAATCTTCTGTCTTCATGAGGACCAAGTCTCCCTTAACTTAAATTAATGAATCCCATTTTGTGTTATGCATTGAGCTTGTCTTCTGGGTATAGGAATTTTTTGTCCCTTTTGGCAAAAACAATTTATGTAGGACATTGCCCTACTTCTACAGCGCTAGCTCCCTCTTTGAATGTCTCCAGTGTCAGAATTCCTAATTATTTCGTGAGAAGTAAACTTGACTTGCAGTTTTACCCTGAGGGCAAATACTGGTGCCTGCTGATACGAAAATGCATACTTGACACAATTTTTCTACAGCAGTTATTAATTACTGCCAAGATATGGCAAATTGCATTATTACTTAGCACATATTCACTTCTGCTTTACCTTTATCTGTGGGAGAATTATACTTCCTGCCCCATTAATCCTGGAGTTGGCCACATGTCTTACCTTAGCCATTGCAGAATCATATGCCACATTTACACAGAGGCCTTTTAAATGTACTGTGTCATTTGCTCATCCTCATTTACTCCTGAATTCAAGCATTAGAACACACTCTAGGTAACTATGGCTTCTGTAGTCTGAATCCTGGAAAATAGAAATATATAATAGACCTGAGTCCCTCCCAAAACCTAGAACAGAGCCATTGCAGATCTGTAAACATGACATAAGTGTTTGACATCATGAATCATTGAGATCTAAGGACTGTTTGTTACTGCAGTAGCTAACTAGTACAGAATTTGGTACCAGAAACAGAGTAATATCGTTATAAAAACAAAACAAAAGCAACTCCTAAAAAAAAAAAACTAAAATATATACTATTTCCTTTAGGGAAGGAAAGTGAATTGCAAGAAACTGTTATAGAAAACTGGACAAAGACACAATCCACGCTATTGCAAGGGCAAAACCGTTGACTAAACTGTGTCCTGCAATATCTCAAAGGTAGTCAAGATATCTGATAAATTCACACCATTGGTTAATGCAGTAGAAATAGAGAATGTTGGTAGGTGAGTTAATAGTTATTGGTTATGTTTGAGAAGGTTATATAAGAAAAAGATATTAGTTCAAGGAAAAACAAAATAAGAAATCAGGAATGAAAGAAAAAAGAAATAATCCATAATTGCTGGCAACTTCAGCGTTGAAGGATGCATCTGTGTCTCCTTGACAAACAATCAAAGATAAATTGGAGAACAGTTTTAAGTGAGAAAACCCTGGTGAGATTGAGATCAAGACTGGAACTCAGGGCAAACGCACTGAGGCCCTAACAAGGGTACAACCATGACACCATTTTAAAATCCACCGATTGATTACTCTGACCCCAGATTATCCTTTTAACTGGTCAGAATGACCCTTATAATAGACATAACAGGAAAGGGCATGTTTCTACTGAAGTCCAAGAAGCTCAGAGTTAGGAGCTCAGAGTTACATCTTGCAATTAATTGTGGATGGAGACATTGGCAATATGGAGCTGATCGAATAAAATAGATAAAAATAGATCAAACAAAAACAAAAAATGCTACATTTTTGACAATTGTGTTTCTAAGCTGTACTCTGAGTTGTAAAATGACCCTTAGGCACCCACATTTAGACAGGCAGAAAATGGTAAAAGTGCTTCTCAGCCAGTCCAAAGGGAGTATTTTCGATTACCTTTTTCAGATGTATCCAAAGAGAAAGTGAAACGGGGAGAAATTCTCTAAGGTAGAGTCAAGAGCCAATGGAACAGGATGGACTGTGGAGTTACTCCCAGGAAGTAAAGCTTGTGCTTGATGAGCTCTCTACCATCTCAGGGAAGGTGCCTTGAAGTTCGTCCAGCTGGGTTTCAGAATTGCTATGTCTTCCACACTCACCTTTTCTGGATGTGAGTGTTTGCTGTAGTTATCCTGCTTCTGGTCCAACATTGTATGCTGGATGTTCTGGGAGCAGATAACTTGTCATTTTAGGTCAGAGTCTCCAGATCAAGAGGACTTATATCTAGACCTGATAGAGGGATTATCCTGAGGTTCTGGATTTCAAGCAAGATACCACATTGGAATAAAGCTTTAGGGTTTCTTCATTGAAGAAAGTGTGAATGCAATTTATATTTTGAATTATGTGGATATTTATGACTAAAAAGAAGGACTGTGGTAGATTTTGTTATTCAAATAATTACACTCTTCTTCCCATATCGTCTGTGGATTGGAGTATAGGTCCTGTCACACTGATTTGGGGCTTGATTATGCAACTTGCTTTGACAAATACATTGTATCCCAGTTCCAAGACTAAGCAGTGGAGACATCACCTGCTACCACTCACCATATGTGCTCCAATCTTTGACCATGAAAACAGAACACCCCAAGTAGGAGTTACTATTTTAGCCTGGGTCCTGGGGTAAAAACACATTTGGAGAGGATCTGAACCCAAACCACTTTTGAAGTGAAGCCTCTGTAGCTGACTTTCAGACACAAGAGTAGAAAAATAATGTTCTCTGTTGCAAGCCAATGAAATATTGAGTGTGTTGTTGTCACAACAAAAGCTGATTAATACACCAGCCTGCCAACCTGTGGTCCATTCTTTGAATTTGATTCCATTGACTGAGTTCTTATTCTAAATTTCTGCCAAGAAGACTCACCTTATTTATGTTTGAGAATCTTCTATTCAGTTGCATACGTAAGTTCTTCTGTTCTGTTGGGATTCATTCAATATGATCTATTTATATCTTTCAGAAATCACTGTTCAGTCTAGGGATAGTATTCTTTCATTTTTCCATGATCACCATAAGTTTATTCATATGTTTTAATTTATTCTGCCTTTTGAATGGAATTTTAAGAGTGAGAACTCACACAATTAGTTGGTCACCTTGACTAGGCTCATCTTTTTAATCCCATTGATTTTAGAATTGTGTATCCATAGGGAGACTTGCTAGATAAGGAGGACATCTCTTGTTTGTGGGAAGGTTTTCAGTCCCTGATAGAATGATATTTCCAATGGGGGAGGGGTGGGTGGTATATAAAGTACCTGAGAGAATGCACATGTCTTTCAGGGACTGCATGGACCCACTGCACCTTTTTAATAACCCATAATAGTTCACTAAAACCAAGCAAAGATTTTCTGATCTAGATACTCAGAATCTGAATGATTTGGTACCACTGATGAAACTCAAAGATTCTAGCCAAACCTAATAGCTATTATTCATTAGTTAAGGCTCAGAGGTTCTTCTGTTTTCATTGAGAGCTACTAAAACAATTTGAGATATAGAAGAAGGATCTGTTGGGAATTGATTCTGAATAAATTGAGACAAAAATATAATGCCAGGAGGTGTAGGGGCCAGAGAGGAGTTCTCAAGGGAGCCAAATGGCTTGGGAATCAGAATTGCCTTCTAACTTGAAACTCCATGCCATTAAGATTCCTATAAATACACTGCTATTTTCAGTTGCTGGTGCTACTGGAATCTTTTACTCCAAGTTATAGATATTCATATTATTCTGATAGCTTCTTTCCATATTAGAAAACTGGCCACCAAAATTTTTCTGTAGAAAAATTATATGTTATATGATTTGGAGCTAATAACACCACAAGCTAGAAATTGACTTTCTCTAATTCATCTAGCATCCTCTTTCAAACAGTTCTAATGCTCCCCCTTTGCCTTCTTCTGTTCCATACTCCTAGCCTGAGAGTACTCTGTAAGTATGCTTTCAGCTTAACATGTTGCGGGAAGCGTTACTTGACCTCCCTCTAACTTGTGTGTACAAAGACACCTACATGATTTTAATTATCGTATCATTTTTTTTCCAGAAAACACCTACTGGATGTTATCTGGTTATTGGAAACATTTTTGCCACCAAAACAAAAGAAATGTAGAAGAACAAGTAAGCCAGATAATTCCTAATCTTTTAGCCTTCTAAAATACCCTCTTTAAAGTATGCAAATGGAAGGATACATATATGTGTGCACTTCTGTGATCATGGCAGTGAAATCAGCTTATGACAAACCTGCTTCACCTTTGTCATTTGATCCTGACTACGTCCTTTTCCTGGTATATCTTCACAGCACATGTTGGCTCTTGCTGTGCACCACGTCTACTTTTTCATTTTTCCTAAGCATCTCCAAGGCGTGTAACCTTCACAGGCCTAAAATCTACTAATCATCATTCCCTATGGGGCACATAGAACTGATGATGATCATACCCTCACCTTGGTGCCAGCTTGCTACTATTTCTATCAGCTCCTCTCTCCCTAGAGAACCTTCTCCTTTTCGCTTCATCTGCTATCTCTCATGTCCCAAGCTCACAGTATTCTCTTATGCAAAGCTATTTAGGTCAGTCTTTCCTTTGATGACTCTTAGCAATCTGACGAGGTTTTTTACATCTCATAAAGGGGTCTAAACTCTAAAAAGAGATATAAAATCTTGAATGATGGCTACCTATTCATGGAGAGTGCAGAAGAAAAGCAGTCATTTAGTTTCTCAATCTTCTTTTGCATCCTGAGTCTTAGAGTAGGATTAGCAGCACTAGCTTCGGCTGTGCTCCCAGTTGTGGGGCAGTAACCATGGTAACCATTCTCCAAGATGATCCCAGGGGATCCTGCCTCTTGGTAGTGACCTATGTTTAAAGCCCCTCCCACATTCTACCAGCTTTGGTCTGTGTGATCCATAAAACATGGAAAGAGCAATGTTATATCATTTCTGGGGTTATAAAAGACATTATCTCAGCTTTTGTTTTGGTTTCTCTCTCTCTGTCTCCCATCGTTTGCTCTGGGGGAAGCAAATCTACAGAGAGGCCAATGTAGAGAAGAGCTGACACCCTTTCCAATAGCCATGTCACCTTTTGTGTGAGCTTGGAAGTGAACTGTACAGTCCCAGTCAAACCTTCAGAGACTGCAGCCCTGGCCAACAACTTGGCTACCATGTCTTCAGCAGCTCTGAACCAGAATCAGGTAGCTAAGCCACTCCCAGCTTCTAGACCATCAGAAGTCCTGTGAGGTGATAAATGTTTGCTGTTTTAAGCTGGCCCATTTGGGACAATTTGTTATTTAACACAGAGCCAATATAAGAGTAAAGCCATGAAGCTTCTCTGTGTTTACTTTCCCACCTGTAAAATAATACGATATATTCTTAAGCCGTAGAAATAGTTTCTAAATTAAATACAATGATAATAGGCATTGGAAGTACCTATTTAGGAAGGAAAATGTTACTTAAATCCAAATTTTTATGATCGCTCTCTCCTTTATCATACAAATAAAATATGTAAGGAGGAATCTCTAAGTTTAACAATTTTTGGGATACAAGAATTGTGATTTGGGGCATATACACAGACTGGGTGGTCTTTAGTATGTCTGAAGAATAAAGAGGGGCCAGGCACAGTGGTAATCCCAGCACTTTGGGAGGCCAAGGTGGGTGGATCATCTGAGATCAGGAGTTTGAGACCAGCCTGACCAACGTTGTGAAACCCGGTCTCTACTAAAAAAACAAAACAAAACAAAACAAAAAATTAGATGGGCATGGTGGTGGGCACCTGTAATTGGAGCTACTTGGGAGTCTAAGGCACGAGAATAGCTGAAACCCAGGAGGTGGAGGTTGCAGTGACCCAAGATCACACCATTGCACTCCAGCCTGGGCCACACAGCAAGACTCTGTCTCATAAAAATAAATAAATAAATAAATAAATAAATAAATAAATAAGAGGTTGCAGGTTTCACAAAAGGATTAAGCGTTATTTATTGATTTTTCAGAAAACTCATTGGCACAAGTAATGTTTTGAGGACCTGGAAAGCTCTGACTGGTGGTAGGTAAAACTAGTCTTAGAGTTGCAGAAGGTTGTTTCAGTAGCTATTAGGTAAAACTGGTTTCAAGTTACAATAGGCAGCTTCAGCAGCCAGATTTGCAGAGAATTATATTCTTAGAACAATGTTGCATGCCTTGAATGCTTTTTTACCCCTGCACTCTTCACTCTGTTTTGGTTGAATATGACAAGAATGCCCTAATTCATCTGATAAACTTTCTTAATTCCTTATAGAAATCATTTATGAATATTATTTTTGATAATTTTGGGGGGATTAGGAAGGAAATAAATATTCAAATTTTTTCTTTTTTAGTCAGCTAACAAAAATAGTGAGCATTTATCCATGGAATTATACTTTATCAGAAGGATACAACAAATTTTTTGTCCAAGATCTCTTTATATTCAGAGTTAAATTTTTAATCACTGCAAAGAAGTGAAGTATCACTAAGATAGTTTGCGTTGCTTAATCATATTCCTTGGCCTCCAGGCAACCATTAGTCCTTACAGGACACTTGAAAAAAAAAAAAAAAGACTTAGTGTCAAATTAGTTAGTTAATTAAATTAAATATCTATGGAATGTAAACAGACCCTCTTGAAAGTCAGTTGGAAAGTGTTTGGCAGACAGACATTCAGCAGTTGAGTGATAATTTTTCACAAATCATGACCTGTCCATAAAACCTCTCTGGACTTCAAAAATTCTATAATGTACCTCAATATATTTGGTGATTTCTACAGGTTCTAATTGATTTTCCTGGCACATGTCAGGAAATCATTTTGCATGTGTCTCAGTGAGGAAGATACATAACTTTCCTTCCCTGTGAGTATCTCTCTTTTTATGTCCTGTCAAATATATTCAGTATTATGCATATATACCATTAAGATCTGTCCCTCTGTTCTTCTGCATATGTAATGACTTCCATTTAAACTAAACTTAGAAATCCATGTAAAACTCAATGATTGTACTGTTATTCAAATATTATGATACAGTGATAATTAGAAAAGTAGATAATTTCTACTCTTGTCTAAGTTTATAAATACAAGGAACAACAATTTTATCAAAATGTATACATTTTATTGGTGGGTTATCAATGCTTTTAATATAGATTTTAAGATAGCCTGCTCTTAAGAAAGTTAAAACTTGAATGAAAGATTTCATAAATCGAGGAAGTAACACGCCGATTGCCTCTTCTATATGGAACGTTTTTATATATTGCTTTATCTAAACTTACCAATGGCCTTTTGAGGTTTCAGATAGAGAGAGTGATGCTCACAAAAATTAAATAATTTGCTTAGGTACATAGAATGTAAGAGACCAACTCAGAATTTAACTCCCATTCTTTCCTCCAAATATTGTGCTCATTCTAACATGCATGATAGAGTTTGGATATTTGTCCCCTCCACATTTCACATTAAACTGTAATCCCCAGTGTTGGAGGTGGGGCCTAGGAGCATGTGTGTGGGTCATGGGAGTAGTTTCCTCATGAATGGCTTTCTGTAATCTATTCTGAAGGTAAAGCTGATAGTATTCACTGATGAGAGAGTTTAAATCATCAAGGATGATGCTTAATTTTTTGGCCCAGGAAACTAGAAGAATCAATTGGCACTTACTGAAAGAGGAAAGACTAAGACCAAGACTTTGGTGGAAAGGTCAGTATCTCCACTTTAGATGTAATCAATTTGACATGCCTGGTATGTATCAAGAAGAAGTTGCCTGGTAGGCAAGAGGAAAAACAAGGCTAGAGTTCAGGGAAGAGATAACAGGTCAAAAATATGAACTTGGGTGCCAGTAGCACGCATATGATATTTAAAGCCATGAGTCTTGATGAAATCACCAGAATAGATTTGGTGATTTCATGAGTGGCTTGGTACCCTCCCTGCTATAATGAGCTCTGATTGTTAAAAAGACCGGCGCCTCCCTCTCCCTCTTTCTGTTTCTCACCATGTGACACACTTGCTTTCCCTTTGCCTTTGCTGTGATTATAAGCTTCCTGAGGCCTCACCAGCAGCAGAGGCTGGCACTATGCTCCTTACACAGTCTGTATAGCCATGAGCCAAAATAAATCTCTTTTCTTAGATATTCCTTTATAGCAACACAAAATGGACTAATACAATACACTATCACTTTTCAAAGGATGCTAATAACTTTCCTGTAGTCTTTAGCCTGTTCCTACTAAAGCAGTATCAGTTTGAAAGAAAATTCTATCTATGTTTAACCTGGGAAATGGAAAAGAATCTAGTACTGGTGCTTGGTAATCAGGCTGTTACTGAGCTCACATTATATGTGCAAGCCTTTCCTCATAAAACTTCACAACTTCTCATTTAAAAGCCATTTCAGCCTTGGTTTCAGAAAACGAAACAAAAAGAAATAAGACACAATGATTACCAGCAAGGAAATCTAAGATTTGCCTAGAAAATAATTAATTATATCCATAATGACTTAAAAAAGGCAAGTGTCCAAAATGCAGGTTGTTGATGCCAAATACTTTCTTTTACCATCTTAGTGATGGGCTGCTGTCATGCCTAAAATGTCTGCATATGTTAATGAGGGAATGCTGGATATACATACACTTATTTTCCTAAAGAAACACACAAGTAATAAAAGAAGAATTTTAATTTTATTGCTTTTATTCCCAGGATCTCTCTCCAGTTACTTAAATAAAATGGTTTTTAATTAAGAAGACTCTCTACAGAGGGACTGTATGAGTCAAATAATGACAAAACTCCATAGAGACACCTTAGCAATTCAGGGTGATATGTAGGCTATAGTTATAGAAACCATTTTTTCTAACCTTCTGGATGCAACAAAGGCCTTTTGTAATTTTGGTGTTCCATCTGAAATGTTACGATAATCTCTCTTTGTTTCAGACTGACACCATATTTTTGTCTACATAAAAATGCTTATTATTGTATAATTCTCCTCAAATGACAAACATGCTATCAAAGCAAAATAATTTTATATATAAATTATTTTAACAGTAAATGACCAATTATTAAAATATAGATCAAACCATAACATGATAGAATTTGCAGAAATAATCTTGACTAAATTCTTTTCCAGTTGAGAAAACTAAGACTCAGAAAGCCTAAGCAATTTTTTACTTAACTGTATATACCTGTTAAGGTTGAACTTGTTTTTGGTCGAACACTCACTGTTCTGACTGTTCTGGTGATTCCATCAAGATTCATGGCTTTAAAATCATATGCGTGCTACTGGCACCGAAGTTGATATTTTTGGCCTGTTATCGTTTCTCTGAACTCTAGACTTATTTTTCCTCTTGCCTACCCGGCAACTTCTTGGTATATACTAGGCATTTCAAATTGATTACACCCAACATCAAGACTCTGACCTTTCCACCAAAGTCTCGGTCTCAATCTTTGCTTTTAGTAAGTAGCAATTGATTCTTCTAATTTCTTGGGTCAAAAAGTTTAGCATCATCCTTGATGACCTGAGCTCTCTCATCAGTGAACACAATCAGTTCTGCCTTCAGAATAGAGAAAGTTATAACCATACTTCTTACCATCTCCCCTTTCCTTTATCCATGTCAATACCATCTATCATATGCAGAGTTCCAGGAGCCTCTAACACGTCTTCCTATTTCTACCTATGTCTTTTTGAAGTCTATTTTTGACACAGTAGCCTGAGTGATTGTATTAAACTCTAAGTCAGTGTATATCTCGTCACTAATCCAGTCCCTCCAAGAGGCTCCTTTTCCACTCAGAGTAAAAGTGAAAGCCCTGCACAGGCTACAGGATGTTTCCTTCCATAGCCATCTCCTCCTAGCCTTTCCTTCCATAGCCATCCCCTCCTTCTCACACCACTCCCTTTGCTGACCTCCTCTACTAACTCCTGCTACTTACATGTTTACTCACTATGTTCTGCTCTCCCTGGTTCCTTGCAGTGAATTCTTTACATGTGCCAGGCAGCTTCCCCTATCATGCACATTTGCTTCATCATGGAGGTTGCTGTCTCAAATGTTCATGTGCCTAATCTTTTACTGTCTTCAAATCAATGCTTCAGTGTCACTTTGTCAAGGCGGTCTTCTCTGACCACTTTCTTTAAAATTGCAACCCTAGTTCCCAGCATCCCTTGTTTTCCTTTTCTGATTAGAGTGTAAACTCCATGAAGGCAGAGATTGTCTGCTTTGTTCAATAGTTTATACATCATATAGAAGACATTAAATGGCATATAGTCTGTGTTCGAAGAAAAATTTAATGAGTGAGTGAGTGAATGAATGGATGAAAGAAAATGAATAAATGCTTTTGGTAATAGATAGTGATCTATCAACACATTAAAACCTTGGGAAAATATCTACGTAAGGGGCGCTCAATTTCCATACACACACACACACACACACACATATATAAATCTGTAGAATCATATTCTTAAAGAAAATGTTTTTTATTTTCTTTATGCACATGAATCATCGTTAGTGACATTTTGGCTATTTAAAGGCTATGGTATCATGTAGATGGTTTTTCCATTCCAAAAGTGCCAAAGTCACCTGGGAGCTGATGTTATTCCGGGTCATTTGAATTTGTTCTTTCTGTCTTTGAAAGAAAATTATTAGTAATTGCCTTATTTAATGGTTACAGCTTAAAATGGTGTTGTAGATAGTTAGTGGAGGTGAGATGGTGAGTATCTGATTGACATTCACAGTTACAGATTGTAGGAAGTATAATTTGTATTTTTTAAGCAATATGCTTAGCTTTGTGGATGTGGAGTGTGGAATGATAAACATTGAAAACTGAGAAGGGTGGAAGGGTGGGAGGGGATGAGAGATGAGAAGTTATTTTGGGTACAATGTACATTATTTCAGTGATAGTTACACTAAAAGCCCAGAGTTTACCAGTACACAGTATATCCGTGTAACAAAACTGCACTTATACCCCTTACATTTATACAAATTTTAAAAACTAAAAATAAATAAATAAATAATATATGTAAGTTTAATAAAGGATAATTGTAGAAATCTGCTCAACATTTACCTAAGACCACTCCAGTCCTACCCCCACTTAAACCATTTCTTCATGCGTCTCTGCTGAATTTATGCAAACAGTTACCTTATTTGTAAAACTTAAAATTTAAGTAACTATGAATAAGTTGTGAGATCTTTTATGTAAACAGCATACTCTATATTTCTCTGAACTTGCCATAGGACTGGTGACTCAGGATTCAATAAATGATAGCCAGTTTGAATGAAAACCAACCAAAATAAAGAGTGTGAATATTTACTTAAGACCACTGTGTAGATTCTTTGTGTCTTTGAACACAATGTAAAAGGGTTCATTAATTTTATCAGTTTATTGAAAGGCTGTGTCAGTGCTGTTAATTTCTTAGCATAAACTCCTAGCAGGCAGGACTTTGTTGAACTTTTCTCTGAACAGCAGTGTGTGCAAGGGATGGATGCTTAATAAATGCCATTAGACAATGATGGCTGGTGTTTAATATTTATTGAGCACCTGTAGGGACCTTGAGACCTTGGTCCAGGATGAAAAGCTTAAAAAAACCCTGTACCTAATTAATGAAAACATGGTCCCTGCTCCCAAGGAGCTTATCTACTAAAGCACACAACACTGATGTGGGTGCACAAAGAAAATTAATTTTTTTAGCTGTGCCGAAAACAACCACCTTTATGAAATTGCAGAATTTATCTTGCTCTCCTTTTAACTTGTTTTCTTTGTGAGGACCTCATGTTAAATGTCTGACAAAAAAAAGTCAAGGTAGAGGATTCTGGAAACAGACCAAGGAGATGAGGCAATGAAGAAAATGGGATGGTAATAGATGGTGTGCCGGTTCGGTTGGCTATATGGCTAGGGGGATGGAGGACTTGGGGAGAAATAGAATTTCTGTAGGTGCTCATTATGTTTTCTAAGTTTTTCAGTGATTATAATACACCATCATTATCATGCTTCATTAATATTTAAGTTCACATTGCAAAGGAAAACAAATAGGGATGAATCAAATGTTGATTTCCTTTCCTTTGAGCGAGCTAAAAAACACAGCAGTGACAGACAGCAGGACTGGCATGGATCTAAAGCATATAACAGTGTATTGCAAATGTGCCCTAATTGGGATGTTTGTCCTCCAAACTTTATGTTGAAATATGATCCCTAATGCTGAAGGTGGGACACAGTGAGGGATGTTTGTGTCATGGGAGCAGACACCTTCATGAATTCCTTGGTGTTGTCCTGAAGATAATGAGTGAGCTGTCACTCTTATTGGTTCCCATAAGAGCTGGTTGTTACAGAGAGCCTGGCCCTTCCCCCCTCTCCCTTGCTTTCTCTTTCCATAGGGTCTCTGCACATGCTCCTCTTCTTTGCTTTCCATCATGAGGGGAAGCAGCCTGAAGCCCTCACTAGAAGCAGATGCGGGCACTATGCTTCTTGTACAGCCTGCAGATTTGTTATCCAAATAAACATATTTTCTTTATAAATTACCTAGTCTTAGGTATTCCTTTATAGCAACACAAAACAGACTAAGACAGCATTGTTTCCTAATGCATTCATTTGTAGACTGACAGAGATTAGCGAATGGGAATAAACTAGAAAATAATTATGAATTACAGCTCTATTTTTACTTTTATCATAAAAATTTAACAAGTTTTTCATTTATTTTCATTTTATTTCATTTATTTCATTTATTTTCATTTTATAACTTGTATATAAGAAGGTCAATCAGCACAGGAAAGTGTTAGCTATATGTGACAGTAACATTTGTTCACATAATTAAAATGTTTGTTTTATGCAAAAAATGTATTGAAGAAAATAAGTGTCATTCCCAATGTACACAAAGTTATCTTTTGTCGAGCATTTTCTGTTTGATGTTTAGCTATGTAATAATTTCATTCCCGGTTTCCCAGTATAGAATGATAGTATATTAGGGACATTAGATTAATAGTCAAAATCCAAAGGAATTGAAGTTTGGGAGCAAATCAAATAGATGTTAATAGCTAAAGTCATAGAGAAGCTAAAAGCAGAGACAATAATGATGGTTCACAGCAAAGGAAAATATCAAGTTAGAGCTGTGAGAACGAGTCAAGAAGTTGAAAACCTATTGCTTATTCTTGAAGCCAATAATTCTTAGATATGGTCAGTCTTAGACTAAAACCATAAGAGGCATTGCAATGCAACTAATAAGTAGTTACTTATAAATGTGCGCGCGCACACACACACACACACACACACACATCATACCTCACACTGTCTCAGACTGAGTAAATTAAATAATATAATATCTGAATAAAGTTAAGGAAAGACTACAGGTGCAAGAAAATTAAACGAGATGATAAGATTGTTGTGTCACAAAAGATGAAAATCCTTTCACTATGTGCTTGGCTTCTTTGTCACTGGTCCTATTGTTAATGATTTCCTACTTCTAATCACATCATGTTGCACTTAAATTTGACTCTATTTCAAGGCCTCTCTCAAAAGCCATCTAATAAGGTCCTTTATCTGGTTCATTCAAACAGATGTGATCTTTTCATTCTCTGAACTCTCCTAACATTTTTTAGGTGGTTCATTTGAAAGCTATTATATTGTGCATTGTTATTATTTTTGTATGTGCCTCATTCTTCTTAAGTAAAATAGATGCTACATTTTGGTATGACTTATTCATCGTTGCAGATCCTCAAAGGTTTAGCACAAGTACCTGCATGTAGTCAAGAAAGAAAAAGTAGATTTTATTTGTGATGTTTGTAAGCAAGGAGAAAAAGGCCTGGCCTTAAACATATACTTGGAAAGTCATGTGTACCTATATCCTGTCATGACTGTGCCTATAGGTGCCCACTGTGGTTAAGACCCTTAACAATTACTAATAATTTAGTAGGATTAGTACCAATAAACTAGTAGGATGTTTTGGATAATTATGTACAAGGAGACCAAAATAAACATTTTGAGACTTGGGACAAAATTTCCTATAGAACTTTGTAACTTTGCTCTTTGGGAAATACTGTGTTCACATAGTGAAGGTGGATATGAAATTCCTTTCGAATTTCATGGGCATCCTAGAACTCTTGTTCAAATTCACCTTTTATCCTTTGATAAACCAACATTTAGATTCGATTTGTTCAGTCTCATTTCAGGCAGTATTGCTGACAGGAACTCCGTCATCTCAAAGTATTTATTAAGATTTTAACTCGTGCTAATCACTGTGAAGTATACAGAAATGAACTGGACAAAAATCTTATTCCTGCAAGCTTCCTAATGTACTAGGGGAGCTCAAGTCTATTTTAGAAAAGGGATAAGGACCATGAAAGTTGCAGGAAGTGCAGGGTAAGATGGTGGAGGAGGCATCTCCCTTGAGATCTGAAGGATAGGTAAAATTTTAATTAGAGGCCAAGGGAAAGAACAGTGCTTGAGGAAATTGCAGCTGTCATAGGAAATGGACCATCACATTTGTCTCCAAGACAGAAAGACACCTAAAATTGTCGGGAAGGATGACTGCTTTCCAAAAGCGCATCCAGTGTCTTTTCTCTATGGAAGGTAGATTGCTAGCCATTTCTTCACAGTCATTTCATTCTTCTGTCAAGCGGGGACACTTTAAATGTTAACTAAACCCTTGACTTCAGAATAAGTGCAACTTGGAGGGAAAAAAAGATAGTGCAAGATAAATCCAGTAAGGTGGATGATCTTTCTGTCTCTAATCGTTCCAGCTTTTTTAGCCTTGAGAAGTAAAGGTGCAGATATGGTTTTCTGGTCTGTGTCTTGGGGAAGAGATGGAGTTGTTGAGAGTAGTAGGCAGTAAAAAGTCATTCTGTGTTGCCCTGGGAGGTCCCTGCTCAGTACTTAGTAGCACATGACTGGCACTTGACATGGGGAATTTGGGGAGCTAACCAGTGTGCACTAAAGCTTGTTGGAAAGGTTCCCTTGGGGAATTACACATTTTAGTGGAACAACAAAATTTCATCGACTGAGAAAGGCTAAACAAAAACATTTACCAAAGGTCCTGGGAAGTAGAAAAGGCACTAGGAGAACTGTGAGAGGAAATTATTCTATGATGCACCATATACTCTAGTTTGCCTATGAGGCTTTCTCTCTCCTGCACTGATCTGCTCAAGCCCATGGTAAACACCTGCATGCAGCACCTGGTCTGGAGGGCCTTACTCTTGCTGTCTATTATCCCAGCTCTTGACAGCTACTGTTGGGTCTCTGAACTGGAACCTCTGTTGTCACAGCTACTCAAGGCTTCTAGCTGCCAGTGAATCTTCCCTGATGAAATGGTCCCTCTCTCCTAGAGCCAGGCTCTATCTGTATTCTAAGTTGAGAATTAGACAAACTGGTGAACAATACCTAGGACCATGAATTAATTGAAGATATCTAGATGGTACCCATAGGAACTTCTCTCTTTTCCCACAAAACAAAGTCTTTTGAAGGGCATCTCTAATAGAGTGATGTTCATGCTGGGTAATGGTAAACATTGGTAATGGTAAACGCCGGTGATGATGATGATAATGTTAATAAGAAAAATGATCACAAGCATAATAGAAAACTCATAGCATTTCCTATGTCCCAGACTTTTTTTTTTTTTTTCCTTAGAAATGGTATCTCACTCTGTGGCCAAGGCTGGTGTGCAGTGGCATGATCATAGCTCACAACAGCCCCAAACTTCTGGGCTCCAGTGATCCTCCCACCCCAACCTCTGGAGTGGCTAGGACTACAAGTGCATAGTACCATGCCTGGATAGTTTTTAAATTATATTTTGTAGGGACAGGCTCTTCCTATGTTGCTCAGGCTAGCCTCAAACTCCTGGGCTCAAGTAATCCTCTAGCTTTGAACACCCAAAGCATTGGGATTACAGGTGTGAGCCACTGTGCCTGGCCAGACATTATTTTAAGTGCATTACGTAGGTTAGATGATCCACCAGGAAGACATGATGTGTAAGCTAAAGCCTTCCAATGTTACCTATACATAGCTCCTATGGCAAAGACTGACTGGATGCTCAAAAACTATTCTTTCTTTCCGGACACATAAAAAGATTATATATTCCGGTCTTCCTATTATTAGGGATGAAATTTCTGGTCAATGGAAGGTGGGTGAAAGAGTTTCACATCACTGCCTGACTGGGCCATCACATGTCACAGGTAATCTTTAACATTCTTCCCTCTTGGATGGCAGGAGGCAGAGGATCTAGTGGAGGACTCCAGGGAGACCCTAATGCATTCTTTCACACCTGAGGTTCTGTGAGCAAGTTAAGGTCCATCGAAAATTATTTGTGTGACTATTTTCTCAGTCCTTCCCAGGATGGTACATAGTTAGTGGATGCATATGAGTTACTTTAATTCCTTACATTCATAGATCCCTTAGGTGATTAGATCTTAAGTTTTCTCTGGACTCTGAGAAAGTCTGCATTAGAGGATAATGGTCCCATAGGTGGAAAAAGCCTAGATCCCTGAGTCACCCTTTGACGGAGAATTTTGCACTTGGCTTTGCAGAAGGCAAAATGAACTATTTTTGTGTAGACTCACTAAGATTTGGGAACTTCTTTATTAACACCTCATATATTAGCCTGCCCTGGATAATTCCTCTTTCACCAGCTCTTTCAGTAATAAGTTTTCTCCTGTCTTCTTAAAGTGTAGCCGCATAAAAATTTGTCTGTTTGGAGATAAAACATTTATACAACTTTCCTGTTATGTTCAATCATCACAGTACAATAGGCCTTTTTTTTTTTTTTTTTTTTTTTTTTTTTTTTTTGCCCCGGCTCTTCTTCAGGAACATCATCAGGAACAGAATGATTCAATCTGACTTGAAGGATGGGGTATCTACCCAGAAAATAATAGGGAACTTGTTACCAGTGGTAGAAGATAGGCTGAAGAGACCAAGGGAAATACTTGGGAAAAAATCTTGTGAAAAATGCATTCCTTGAAGCGAAGGGAAGGTTCTGATTGTGTCCATTATTCTAAGAGTCCATGAATTTTTTTCAACTGTCTAAATGGCTAGGTGGAAAATGATGAGATTCTTACAACTCTGATACATAGACTAAGTTAAAGCCTCTGTTTAAATGGAGGTGCATTATGCAGTTTGAATTCATTGTGGATGGGGAGTGTTTCATGGATCCACAGGCATCCTAAACCCTTTCAGTCACCTTAAATTAGCAGGTGAAAAACTGTCTTCCTAGTCTTTCATCTACCAATGAAGTATCCAAGCCCAGTATATAAGTAACTCATTCTAAACTGCTTCTTATGGTCTTCATTTCCTTATAAGGGCTCCCGTGCCATGTAAAACTCATATTGAATTTGTGTGCATTTCATATGTTAATCTGTGTTATGTCAGTTTACATATTAGACTCAATGGATGGAGGATGGAGAAAGCAAGTAACACAGTGAAGACGGGTCAATATGCATCACCTCCAGAAGCTAATTCCAAGGGCTCTCTTTTCTAGGAGGAAAGTTAGGCTAAAGATCTCTAAAGTGTCTGATAAGTTTTAAAGTCCAATAGCACAAAACAGAAAAGATGTTGGCGATGATTATGTAGACTCTCACCTATGCTCTGAGTGGACTGAATAATGCAACACTTAGTGAAATCCTAGGGATTCTTTCATTGTCTGCTTTCACTAGGCTTGCAAGTGGGTGGTTGCGGGGATGAGGAAGATGGAGCAGAACCCTGCTATACAAAGAGAAGATGCATTCTTGCCTCATTGCTTCGCATGTTCCCAGCTAAACTATATGTTACTTAAGCAAAACACAATTTTATAGTCTTTTGTAAAACCTCCTCCCCATCCCTAACCAGTACTACTCAGTAAAGTTCTCAGCATTTAATAGATGCTGAAATTGATTTATTGATCTCTATATGTGACAAACTGCATGCTGTCGTTATGCATGACTCATATTTATGAATTGTTAGGAAAATAGTGGCTAATTGTATTTTTTAGAAATGACATGAAGCTTAGCACTCTTAAAGACATTTATACAAAACTTTATTATGAAGACAGTCTTTATTGTTTGAGCAATCATGCACTACTTAAAGCCTCCAAGGTATAATAATAAGAACATTAAGTTTACAGCATAGATATTAAAATATTTGAGTATTTTAATAAAGCAAAATGGTAAACACTTTTGAGTTTAACTCTTTCCTTCTTAATCTCCCCTACTTCACTTGAATAAGCCATTACTTTGGGTGTTGTCTATATAGGAGCAACAAAACTTTAACTCAGTCCTCCATCCACTGGGTCTGACAAATAAATTGACATAACACAGATTAACACACTAAATGCATACAAATTCAATACAAGTTTGATATGGCGTGGGAGCCCTTATGAGGAAATGAAGACCTTGAGAGGCAGTTAGAATGAGTTACTTGTATACTGGGCTTGGGCACTTAATTGGTAGATCAACAACAAGGAAGGCAAAGATTCGTTTAACAGGGTTTCTTTGTACAGAATTCCTTTGGCCTCAGCTTTCTCATCCTTGGGGACAAGAACGTTGTATCCTCACATGGACATTTTATCTTCTGTTTTTAAGAAACAGCCCAAAGGTCACAGTGATCTTTTTGCAACTGCTGTTTTATTTAAGTGTCTTTAACTTAAATAGTCAAAATGCCAGAGTGGTGTATTTCCAACTCCTTCATCTGTAACATTTTTTTCCTTAGGACTGACCTCTTGATAGGGAGCATATTGTCATTTCAGGCTTGTGTAGTACCCAAATGGTGTCATTCATACCTGGAAATTTAAGATCAATAGCATTTGTTGAAATAAATTAGAATTTTTAATCACAAACATCTATTGGATACCTACTATTTTTCAGGCAGTGTGCCAAGCACTTTAGGTCATGAGAAAAATGAGAGGAAAAAGGAAAGTCATACTAAGATAAAAGAGTAATGCATTTCCCTGATTTGATCACTATATATTGTATGCATCAAAACATCAGCCGGGCATGGTTGCTTGCACCTTTAATTCCAGCACTTTGGGAGGCTGAAACAGGTGGATCACTTGAGGTCAGGAGTGCAAGACCAGCCTGGCTAACGTGGCAAAACCCCATCTCTACTAAAAATACAAAAAAATTAGCTGGCCACAATGGCATGTGCCTGTAATCCCAGATAGTCAGGAGGCTGAGGCACAAGAATTGCTCGAACCCGGGAGGCAGAAGTTGAGAGAGCCAAGATGGCACTGCTGCACTCTAGCGTGGGTGACAGAGTGAGACCCTGTCTCAAAAAACATAAACAAAACCAAAAACCATCACTAAGTATCC
Organism: Piliocolobus tephrosceles; assembly: GCF_002776525.5. Classification (NCBI taxonomy): domain Eukaryota; kingdom Metazoa; phylum Chordata; class Mammalia; order Primates; family Cercopithecidae; genus Piliocolobus; species Piliocolobus tephrosceles. The sequence goes on along the minus strand of NC_045440.1, from coordinate 33,214,409 downwards.
CATAAAAATGTACAATTATGTATCAACTTTAAAAATTAATTTTTAAAAAGAAAAAAGAACAACTAGAGGAAAGAAGATTGTGATTTCTTAAAGAAAAGACATTTTGCAAAATTGGTTTTATAAATTAATGCACTGGAACATTCAGCTCCTTTCAGGATGGCATGGAATGAATCCTGATTTAGTTCTTAAGGGTTCCTCTGTTAAAATTCTCAATCATTGTAGATGAGTGTGGCTAACTCGGTTAATTAGAAAACACAGGCCTGGGGTTGGCGGCACCAGGGTTGACCTTGTTGTAGAGCAGTCAGTTCCACTTGTTTCATTGACACAAAATGTGCCCAGCCTAGTAATCCTAGAACAGTGCCAATCAAAGTGTGGTTGAGAGATCCCTGCTGGACCGTGGGACACAAAGACAGTGAGAGTAAACAATGAGAAAGAATTTAGAAACTTTCATAATAATTTATAGACTAATTTTATGCATGTTGAACCTAATAATAATTTTAAAATTAGAGTTGGTATTTTGGATATTTTTAAATTTTTATCTTTCTGTTAAATGACTTTTAGCACATTTTACAAAAGTATTGACTCACAATATATTATAAATAAAAACAAAATCAAAACACATCTTTCGTCACAGATAATTTGGAAAGAATTGGTACGGAATATATTGTCTTGGATACAGGCACTAGCTCTAGGCTGCATCTGTTGAAATGCCAACTCCATCATTTTCTAGCTATAAGATCCTAGGCAAATTGCTTAACTTCTCTGTGCTTCACTTCTGTCATTTTAGTGTGGGGTAACATTTGCACTACCTCATTGGACTGTTGTGAAGATGTGAAACACTTAGAACAATGCCTGGCACATGGTAAGGGCTCTTTGTATCCTTGGATAGAAGGGGTAAGGCAGCAGTACGGCATCATAGCTGTGGTGACAATGTAGGGAGTTAGAATCTCAGAGACAGTTTCCACTGGCCCACTGGATCCCACAGGAATCCTCTCCAGAAGTAACCACTTTGATATGCTGAAAGAATCTAACCCTTCAGAAAGCATAAAAGTTTTGTAATTTTATTATAGCCTGTCCTATATCATAACAATGAATGATAAGAGATTGTTTACAAGCTAACTTGGTCCAAGGCACAGATACAAATAGCTATTTACATATTTCTAAACCTTTTCTGTCTAATGTACCTCATTCCTCCCATTGATTGAGATCGAGTGACTTCATATCATACCTATATCCACCTCCACTGGCAGATGAGTTCCATTCTTCCTTATACTTTTTTCCCCATACTGACAGATATGTCTCTATTCCTTTATCTTAACCTTGCTCTATGAAGTAATTTATGGGAATGCAGCATGTATTTGATTCCTATACCTTCTCCCCAACTCCAGATTTTCCTTCTCTTGCTATTGCTCAAGACCAATTACATTCTTATTCTCTAATGTACCTCTTGAATAGTAAGCACATTCAATCCAGGAAAAAAATCGATGCAATTTAGAGAAAAAGTCAAGGTGAGGCACTGGAAACTTCTTTCAATATTGGCTTATTTGTCCAGTTTCTATGTTTGTGGAATGACAGAATTAATTGTTTATGTGCTTGAGTGATATGTTTGGGGCTCAGCTCTACTTCTTAAAACTCTGTGAGCTTGGGCAAATCTATGCAATTTGAGCCTGAGTTTTCTTATTGTCAAAATGATGACAATTATCTTAATTTATATGGCTATTGTGATAAGCAGTAATAGCCACCATTTAATAAGTGATGCCATATATTCTATGGAATGAATAAATTATATCTAACATTTAAATTATACATAGATTGTAATCTAAACAATGACTTAGGAAGGTAGGCATGGTTTTCTCCCCAGTTATAGATAAGGAAACTTGAGTTTAAAGACTGTTGGTAATTTTTTCTGGGTAACACAACCGGTAAAGTTAGAGCTGGGGTTTGAATTGAGGTCTTTGACTGAAAACCCATATTTTTGCCTTTTTATCTTCAAGGGAGTTGATAGAACTGAGTGTGCCTTGTAAACCAAGATTTTGATATCAGACATTCCCATCATCTATTCCACTTCCAAAAAACTCCATAGCAGTTCAATAGTGTGACCTTCAAAGCCCACCAGCAATCAGTCCCAATTAATTTCCCAAGTAAGAGGAGTCAACACTAAGCTGTTGTATTCCAAAGCAGCCAGAAAAGTCTGCCGTTTTTAGTTTCTGCTACAGGCATCTTCACTGGTGAACCAGTTGCCAAACCAGATCTCTTTTTGAGATTTGCTCAAACTCTTTGGGTTCACTTGATAAAGAAGCTGACTCCAACCATGCCTAATCTTTTGCTCCATGGGTTCTGTTTGGGAATTGGCTCATAAGCTGCTCCTCTAGGGGAGGGGGGAAAGTGAGAAAAGAGAGAGTTACGGACTGCGAAACCTTGCCCGACAGGCTATCTTTCCTGGAATTAGCTAGAAAAGCAAAAATGGATGGTATTAGAGGGCAAATGTCTGGCATTGCTGTGCTCGTTGGGCACTGCCATTGGTAAGACTCCTTAATGGTTGAGCTTGGAAGGTCTACACAACAGCTGTGCCCAGAGATAGCACACATTGAGCACAATTAGGGTAATATTTCCTTCATTGCCTGAGCAATGGAAAAGAAGAGCAAAACAAATGTATCAGGCTTTCATCTCAGGCATGGGGAGACAGGGGATGCCAGAAAACTACAGAATGGCAGTCCCTCTCACCCAGATATAATTGAGTTGTTTAGTCCATGAAAAATAGTAGCAGAAGTCGCTCCTATCCAGATATAATTGAGTTTTTTAATCCATGAAAAATAGGAAAGGGGAAAAATATGTATCATCTCACCTTACAAGACAATTAAACCTTTGAATGATCTATAGAGTAATTATGAGAAAACAGTGGAAGGTATTTATGGTAGTGTGCTATCAAAGGAAGTCTTCAAAAAAACTAGCCGGGCATGGTGGCATGTGCCTGTAGTCCCAGGTACTTGGGAGGCTGAGGCAGGAGAATCACTTGAACCCAGGAGGTGGAGATTGCAATCAGCCAAGATTGTGCCACTGCACGCACTTCAGCTTGAGCAATAGAGGGAGACTCCATCTCAAAGAAAAAAAAAAAAAAAAAGGAAGTCTTATCTCTTCCCAGGTCTGCCACTTTTTTTCTGGGATGTAAGGAAAGTCATCCTGAATTGTGCCTCTGTAAATTGGCGATAAGGGACTAATTCTTATAAACATCAGAGATATTTTATAAGAATCAAATATGGCAATAGATATGGTAGTGTTTTGAAATGTTGAAAGGGCATAAAAGTGTGTACCCACCCTATTGCTAAACCTTTGTTCTGCTCTCACAGTCCTTTTGTCCCTATCTCTGCACATTCTGGAGATTTTGTAAGTTCCTGTTTTTCTTTCTGAGGCACTGCAAGGTCACAAGACGCCTTTAAGTAAGGTACACCCATGTTGCAAAACAAGCCCTGTGAAACCTGTCGCAATATGATTAACTGCCTTTGTGCAAGACTGCTTTCCCGCCTCGAAAGCAAGCCCTACCCCCTGCCCTGCAAGCCCCTGATAAACGTCATCAGAATTTCAAAATTAACTGAAATACCAGAAATGGCGGGAACCAATCATAATCAGCCAAATCGCCTTGCTCAAATATCGGCCAATCATACATCTGATTTGTATAATGACTCTGTGCCTAGTTACCCCAGACTATATAACACTGTCCTGAGCCCAGTTGGGGAGCTCTCCCGCCCGGCTCATTTCACGGGTGTGCGTAAGAGTTCCAGGTTCGAACCTGTAATAAAGATCCTTGCTGCTTGGCTTTGACTCTGGACTCTGTTGGTCTTCTCCAGGGAATAAACGGTCTGGGCATAACAATGTAACTATATATGATTATATAAATAGTAAGTATTTAATGGTGAAGAATATTCAGTATCTGATTGCATGCAATGGAAAATAAGGGAAAACTATCAGAGAACCCCTATGTTTATTGTGTCAGTTTAAAAATAAGCTCTTAAAAATCACACTTAACTAACCACTTCTCTTACATTTTTATTTGTTTTGATTTTTACCTTTTCAGCTTCTCTTAAAAAGTGCTAATTACAGACAAAGCTTTACACAAGTTCAGACACATTCTCTCCATGTCTTTTAGAATTCAGCACTTTTCTCAAGAAAATGGTGATTGACAAAATTATCCTAAAGGTAGAGAAACCCTAGATTCCACTTTATGTTTGTCTCATCTGCCAGTGGGGGGAAGAATCAAGAAAAGAATTCAAGAGTCAATTTTGACACACACACATATCTCTATGGCAACATGAAACCTCCCATAGATATGCCTGGAGCCGAAGCAAGGGTGAAAAGCTTGTTCTACGTTTCTTCTTTATTCTTCATTCAGGCTCTGGACTACATACCTACTTGATCTTTCATGTAACCTAAACTTTGGTTTGAATTTCTCTTCTTGAATACCGTTGTCCTTTGCAAAGGCACCTAAGGGGCATCATATAAATATCTTTATAATGAGCATGTTTTTCCAAAAGCAAATGACATTGTTTTTCCAAAAGCAAGAGCCACATTTGCTTGGTTTTCTAAATTCTATGTATTTCTTATAATATTGGTTTCTTTACTTTTACCACCTATGATGGTTAACTTTATGTGTCAATTTGACCGGGACACAGATTGCCCAGATATTTGTTTAAACATTATTGTGGGTGTGTCTGTGAGGGATTTTTTGGATGAGATTAACATGTAAATAGACAGAATGAATAAAGCAGATGGCCCTCCTATTGTGGGCGGGCCTCATCCAATTAGTTAAGGCCTGAATAGAACAAAAAGGCTGACCCTCCTCTGAGTAAGAGAATTCATCTTGCATTATGACCTTCAAACTGGGACATTAGTTTTTTTTTTTCTGTTTTTGGACTCAAACTGAAAAATCATCTTTTCCTGGGTCTTGAGCCTGCCAGCCTTTGGACTAGAAATTTACCATCAGTGATCCTGGTTCTCAGGCATTTGGACTCACACTGGGACTACACCATTGGCTCTCCAGCTTGCATACCTACCCTGCAAACCTTGGAATTTGCCAGCCTCTATAACTGCATGAACCAACTCCTTATAATAAACTTCTTGGCTCTGTTTCTCTGGAGGACTGTGACTAATGTAGTAATAATTTGTATTTTTAGTTTTCCTATGAGAAAAGATTGGGCATTCCCTAAGAGTCTATCTTTTCCTACATTGATTTTTCAGATAAATTTTAACACATCAAGACAGAAAGAAAGGCAAGCAATCAAGCAAGCGAGGAAGAAATAAAGAAATTGCCATGTTTGAGTGTGGGTGTATACATAAGCAACTCATATATGGATAATTTTTCTAAGATAAAGGATCTTTATTATATTTACACTGATCCTGCTTTTTAAATGTGTATCTAAGTATTCTTGCTTGTTTCTTGTTTATCAATTTGGCTATTAATCCTTCTTTAAAAAATAGTTTGCTAATGTTTTCCATCTAATATATGTTATAAGATATGGCTTCAAACCTTCAGCTTAAGCTTTTCTTCTTTTTCAGGTTTGGATAGAGTTTGGGTCAACTCTGGGTCAAAAATATATTAGGTTAGTATTTTCAGATTGTATTCATATCCATATATCAAGAACATACTAAAATTGAAATGGCTTCTGTTGGCTGCCCTCTTAAATCAATTGACCTTTTGAGTTTCTTTTCCAGTTGTGGTTTTCTCTTTGCACTGTGTCTATACAGTTTATGTTGAAAGTGGTACAGAAAATCATTTTTTAAAACCTCAAAGACCTATACATACTTCAGTTTCTTTCATGTCTTCCTTAGACCACATAACTATACATTGCAAAGATTTTTCGAGTAATATGGTAGTATTGTGTTAGAAAGGACAACATGCTGGCAAGCAACCCACTCTATAGGTACTGGATTTCTAACTTGGAGTTGTGTAACTTTGGGTAAATCACTGAACCTGACTGATGAAGATAGCACTGCCCACATCACAGTACCTGGAGAATTAATGATATAGGACTTGGAAGATTAATTTGTAACCTGCTAATTATTATAAGCATGCATTAAGTTTTTCTTTATTTTCAAATTATATGGCACTTGATTTTTTATCCCATACCTCTCAAATCTCATTCTTACAATAAATCAAAATAATTATCTCTTATATCCTTGGTATTACAGAATAAGTATACATTCTGAAACCTCTAAGCATATCTAACTTAGTTATTCTCCAGTGTCTTATTGTATGTGGAAATGTATGATATAATTTTTGGGGGAATTTTATTAAAATATGGCACAGAAGTTTCTTGCTGGGGCTGCTCAAGGTCTCTGCATTTCACATAGGCAGTTGTCCTTCTGGTGGGATTGATTTGGCCTTGTCATCTCAGAGCCTTTTCTGGTGATAAACAGATCCCCAAGAGTAGTCTTATGTCTTCACAGGATGGATAATGTATACACAGTTTTGAAGGGTAAGACATAAAAAGTAAAGCTGCAAGACTTAAATAATTTAACTTAGCACTAAGCTTAGGAAGCAGTTTAATAACAGATAAAAATTATAAAAGTAGAAGAATTGTGTAGTTAAAAGAATGATGGAGAATCTGGAGATCTGGATTCTAACCTTGTCTCTAGTATGAAATAACAGTGAGATTTTGGGTACAACTTTTAGCTCAAGTTTAGAGTTTTTACTCATTGTTTTAAAAAGGTGTTTGTACTATAGATCTGTAAAAATCTTTTTAGCTCTAACCTCTCTTGGTCCTCTCTTCAGTACATACTCTGTTTGTAGGAGATAGCAACAGTAACCCGGGGGAAAAAACACCTTCCTCTTTGTCTCTCATATTCCATCTTCCAGCTAAGAAAATACGGGAACTGAATTGCCTCCAGCAGTGTGTTATAACAGATTCAATCATTCAAAACAATAAACAATATAAGCTCGCAATGCTTATTATATTGCCACCTTTTAAAGATGTTGAATTAGTTGTGGTTCAGGAACCTGTATGTTTCAACAGAAATCGGATCCTGTCAATAATAAAAATACAATTATGAAGATTGAATAATAGCATCCATTTATTAAGTACTTACTATAGTAAGCACTTTCCATACTCATCTCATGAAACTTCACCACAGTACTATAAAACAGGAACTCTATCTCCACATTGCAGAGGAGGATTCTGACGTTGAACAATATGGCCAAATCACACAACTGGTAAGCAGCAAACTGGGAGATAGATCATAGTTTTGCGTGGCTGACTTACTGGATTTTCTTGTGATCTATTAGTCATCAAGTGACTTGCACATGAAAACTAATGCATATATCTTATTATTGATCTAGTGTGCATCTTTAGGAGTGTCACTCAGATTTTCTTCTCTTTAGTTTTTCTACTTTCAAAATAAGAACACTAAAATTCATGTACACCTCACATAGATGTATGGTAATGCACAATAAAGCAATCAGACTTCCAACATAGATATTGCCAAGTTTTCTTTTCTCTTTTCCCTCCATCCCTCCCTTCTTTCCTTCCTTTCTTCCTTCCTTTCCCTCCCTCCCCCTCCTTCTCCTTTCTTTCTCTTTTTCTTTCTTTCTTTCTTTCTTTCTTTCTTTCTTTCTTTCTTTCTTTCTTTCTTTCTTTCTTTCTTTCTTTCTTTCTTTCTTTCTCTTTCTTTCTTTCTTCTTTCTTTTTTTCTTTCTTTTTCTCTTTCTTTCTTTTTTTCCTTCTTCCTTTCTTTCATTTTCTTTTTTCTTCCCTTCTTTCTTCTACAGGGTTTTGCCCTTCTCCAAGGCTTGAGTGCAGTGGTACAATCTTGACTCGCTGCAGCCTCAACCTCAGGGACCCAAACAATCCTTCCACCTCAGCCTCCTGAGTAGCTGGAACTACAGGAACATGCCACCACACATGGCTAATAATGTTTTTGGTATAGGCAAGTTTTCTTTTTTGTATCATTGTCCATCCTCAGCTTGATTCTGCAGGAATTCACAATCTTATTTTACAAGTTATTTTACATATCTTTAAAGGTAAAATGACAGAAAAGAAACTGAAGATTTTGACTATACTTAGGATAATCCTGTGTGTGCAAGGGATACTTACTAATTTTCAGTTCTTGATAATGATAAAAATAATTTGAAGCAAGAAGGAAGACAGATTATCAATTCGAACATAGGGAGGGGTTTTATGACTTACTATACTTGCTCATGGCTTTATTGTTTCATCTTATAGGCAATGCATTTCCTTAAGAGATACACAGTTTCTAAATAAATATTAAAAAGAATCACTCTGGAAGAAGGTATTTCAAAAAAAGAAGAAGAAATTAAAAACACGCTATTCAACATTCCCTTTAATAATTCAAATCCTCTTTGTCAGACCTCTGTGCCCTGTGTCTGGAATGTTCTCTCTAACTGACTCCCACTTGCCTTTAAAAACTCTCTTGAAATCCTTCTTGACAATAAAAGTATTTTAGCTTCATTGGAAAGAAATAGGCAATTTCTTGATCAATTTACTCAGAATATATCAATGTCATTTTTATTTTAAAAATTGTGCCCTAATATTTCTTTTAGAATATAAGACAAAGCATGATTTGATTTTAACATATATGCTGGCTAGAGATAAATTATGTGTATCATTTCATCTTTTATGTGTGAATTACATTTCTCAAGCCACAGCAATGAGAAGGAGTCCTTCAAGAGGGTAAGTGTGGGTCAACACAGCCTTAATCTATAGCTCCAGTTCCCCTTTGGCTTAACTGCTTGAACCAGCCTATTCAAGCCTTTTCTTTAGGGCAGTGGTTCTCAGCTCTAGCTTTACATTAGAATCCAAGAGGATTCTAATCACCTTTGCTAGGAATTCATGCTAGGCCAGTTGAATTTGGGTGCCTCAAGGTAGGGATGGTTTTAAGATGCTCTCTACGTGATAATAAGTGTAGTCAGGGTTGAGAACCTCTCCTCTGCAGCAAGAGAGTTGAGATAAGTTGCTATGGTCAATTACCTTCTCTTCTGCAGCCTTCTGTTCCCAGTGGTTTCCATTCTGCTTAACTCTAGAATTTTACTCCTGCTACCTGCTGTCGGGTCTGTTACTGTCAGCTGAACCCAAAGCTGACTTTGAAGTTTGGTGCTGTCATTCCATGGGGTATGTCCCATGCTGTTCTAGTCTCACTTCAACAATCACCATGCTGTAAAGGAAAAGAGTTTTAGCCTCTCAGTAATAGTATTACTGATTAAATCCCAAACAGTGACTAGTTGGGCTTCCCTTTTAAAAAATCACTCATGGTCCGCCTGCAAGGCTGAGGTGGGCAGATCACGAGGTCAGGAGATCAAGACCATCCTGGCTAACATGGTGAAACCCAATCTCTACTTAAAAGTTACCAAAAATTAGCCAGGCGAGGTGGCGGGTGCCTTTAGTCCCAGCCACTTGGGAGACTGAGGCAGGAGAATGGCGTGAACCCGGGAGGCGAAGCTTTCAGTGAGCGGAGATCGGGCCACTGCACTCCAGCCTGGGTGACACAGTGAGACTTTGTCAAAAAAAAAAAAAAAAAAAATCACTCATGGTATTACCACTCTGTTATTTAGCGCAGGTGTTCAGTCTATTTGGGGAGCAGTTGTATATGTCTTCCCTTAAGGAGCAGGTCACAAAATATTCAGATTAGTACCACACAATATTTCTCTCAAATCACTGCCTGTAGTGACATTCAATGACTGTCTTTATAACAAGATGCACACCAACTTTGTTTTCATTTTAAATGAGTGATTTTCTCAACTTATATACTTCTCTAGTGTTTAGAGGACTATTACCAACTATGTCCCTTCTTTTTCTATTCCAATTCTGTCATTGATCATTTACTACAATATACCTTAACACTGCTTTTCCCATTATATTTATTTGGTTCTCACAGAATGGAAACTTCCAACAATTCGCCCTGACAATATCCAATTCCAGCAGAATAACCCCTATTCCCTTACTCAGGAATCCTGTATATGTATATGTGTGTGTTTGTATGTGTGTGTGTATATACATTTATACACATATATTTATAAGTGTAATATTTGTATGCATATATACATATATATTTATACACACAAGCACAGACATAAATATACATATATTAATATAAATATGTTCAGTTTACATATTCAAAAGAATCAAGGCCTTGTAAGGCAGTTACTAGAATTTATAAAACAAAGACTCATTAAATGTTTGATGAATGAACAAAGTCAATGAACATTGCCCAATATAAGGCAGTCTGCGATGAAAGCCTCAAAACGTATTCATTATGATGATCATAGTATTGGTGTTGGACTTTCTGAAGAATAGGAACAGAAGTTCACATCCCCTTTGCTTTCTTTTTAAATTTACCACATACCACAACCTTATTGCGTAAGTCAGGAAGATGCTGGTCCAGAACCTCATAGGGATAAGCCATCCCTGAGGGCCAAATCAGGTGGGACAGGATCACATGCTTGCTCTGAACCCGTGCCTCATGCAGAAGCTGGTTACAATCATCGCTGCTGCTGTGACATGTAAGCAACAAATTAGGCATCAATTGTGTGGCTCAGTGAACAGAAGCAGATATTCACCCTCCAATGTGTAAATCCATTTAGCTGTAATTTCTGGCTGCCTCAGCTAGAGTTAAGTCCCTGACAAGTTAAAAGGATGCCTGACAGGTAAGCCTGTTTCTCCTTGGGGAGATGATAAAATGGGGGACGGTGTGAGAGATAAGAACTGGAGGAGGGGAAATAGAGTCCTTTGGGGTTTCATTTACAAGCTGTTTACTTTAAAAAAGTAACATCTGAACCTGCTGCTTTGAGTATTATCTTCTGCTTGTGTTCAGCAGCTGGTCATTCTCCCTCCCTCTTGCCCACCAGCCCACAGCTTCATTGCTGTCTGACTTAACAGGAAATAACTATCTTCCTACCCAAAGACCCATCAAAAATTGGTAACACAAGGGAGCAGTCAGGCTAGCCTGCTGGCCACTCATTTCTTATGAATCATCTGGCAATTTTTTAGTTTGACAATTGCACCTCATATATTTTAATATTGGTTTTGAAAGAAGAAAGCGGGGAACTTCCATTTCTTTACAGCTCCCTGTAATTTCAACTTGCTCTTTACTTATGTATGAAGTCGACTTGGGTGGAAAGGTTAGAAGCAGATGAATTTCTAGTTTCAAAGCCTAGGGAAGGCCAATAAAATGTGTAATAATCTTAATGCTAAGGTTTCACGGAGCTGGAAGCATGTTTTATATTCATGGATGACACTCCTTGAAAATGATGACAAGGACCTCATATTTTTAAGACTTCTTTTCTTTGATCTTTCTTACATCCTAACACCCATTTAAATTTTTTCAGACAACCATAGAAAACAAAACAAAGCAAACTCAAAATAAAAACAAGACCTCATTATAATTGAAAAGGCTTCCTAATGCATTCAGGTCCAATGAGCAAAAATAATAATAATAAAATAAAATAAAATAAAATAAAACTGTTTTATTTTAATCGTTTTTGGGCAAACCGAAAAACAGCTGACTACTTCTCTAACCCCAAATATTTACTCATCTTTCTACCTATAAACTCTGCTTTTCTTAATTTTTATTCATGAATCAGTTTGCTTTATATTGACTGTTATGCACAATTAAAAGATTTGGTTAGAAACTCCGGAAGTCACAATAGGATTTAATATTTCTGTTGCTATAGGTATAAACAAAACATTATATGACAATACTTATTTTTTATGGTAATGAAATGAAGCTGCAATCACCCTAACTTTTCTTCCCATGGCCCAAGGATGAAATAGAGAGAAAGAACCAGGGACTGATCACTTATGCCTGTAATGTTGGCATTTGGGAGGCTGAGATGGGAGGATGACTTGAGCGCAGGAGTTGGAGACTAGCCTGGGCAACATAGCTAGATCTGTCTCTACTACTACTACTATTAATAACAATGATTAAATTAACAGGCACCATGCCATACTCCTGTAATCCCAGGTACTCAGGAGGCTGAGGTGAGAGGATTACTTGAGTCCAGGAGTTTGAGGCTGCAGTAAGTTGTGATCACATCACTGCATTCCAGGCTGAGTGACAGACTGAGACCTTTCCTCAAGAAAAAAAAAAGGGGGGGGGGGGGGGGGGGGACTCAGGAAAGTGGAGAAGGAAAGGAAAATAATGGAGAAAAGATAAGATAAGATGTCTTTATCAAACATGAGTTGGGGATGAGTTCGGAGATTTGAGCCACTGTGCATTTTATATGTCTACTCTTAAACGTCTGTTCCATCCTGTTCTAGAAGTTTATATTCTATTCAGTACCAGCAATTATACTTATCACTCACTGCACTACAAAGCCTCAAAATAATAGCATACTTTGATGGAGATCTGTACTTTTCAAAGTACTCTCATTTTCATTATGTCATTTTATCTTAACAACAACCCTTGAATCATAAAATTCTATAGTTAGAGCCATCTATACCATTACTTCTAAAATAGTCCCCCAAATTATGACATAGTCTCTGTTTTTGGAGAGTTTACCAGTATATTAGAGAAGCAATTCAATTGTCAAAAACTTGTTTCCCTTATAATGAAAAAGTAACACTTGTTCATCTTTGAAATTACAGAATAAATAATAAAATCTAAATCACTTTTACACTCACCATCAATAATTAATTGCTATCAATAGTTTGATATATTCCTATGCTGCCTTTCCTTTTAACATATTTAAGTAATTAGTTGGGAATGAATTATTACTGCAACAGCCAGCACACATATATCTGTATTTGTTGGTCCTTAAGATAGGAGTCAATTCCTAGGCATGGCCTGGTTATCAAAGGGCACCCGGGCACCAAGACAAAGGGGTGAGGACCAAGAATGAGAAGACGTGGCAGAGGAGGGCATGGAGGGGTTGGAAGAGTGAGAGCCAAGAAAAGTGATGGAAATTGCAGAGCATAGCAGTATAAGTCCTCCCTGTAATCCTCCCTATCTTCAGTAACTCCAATGAAAATTTACACATTGCTTTGTGTGAATGGGCTTATTTTTATGGAAATAGATAAAAGGATGGAGCATTTTTACCTGGGGTGATAAAACCCTAAAACATCACCTGTAAATGTAGGTGTTCAGGAGTGCTTGCGCCCTTGGGAATGAGCAGAAACTCCGGGGATGGTTTTGTATAACATTTCCACAAATTCTGACTACAGGGTGGAAATCAAGCTTTAACTAGCTCTCTGAGAGCCAGTGTACTCCCTGATAACCTCTGAGTTGTATAGACAGATAGAAAATGTCTTTATATAACATTGTCCAGATGATCTAACATTTTCCTTTTTGTTTTACAGTTTTGCACAGTATTATTTATCTTATAATAACATATGATATGCTTTATAGTATGGTTTATAACATGTATCTTTTGGCATATATTATATATGTGTATATGTGTATATATTACTGACATGGGGTCATATCTCCATTATTATCATTTTACAAATACTATGAACATTCAAGTATGTAAGACTCAAATGATATGTCAAGTTATTTCTTAGTTAATATCTCCAGATGTGAAATGTTTGGTTCTTAGGTTATACATTCATTTTATATTTTTGACATACATTTCCAAGTTTCAAAAAAGTCTGTCACCAATATACAATGCCATCAACAATGAGGAAGTACCCAGTACCCCTTCTATTAAATTTTGTCTGTCTATCCAGCTGTTGAAAGACTTTTGAATTTTCATTTTGTTGTCAAGTGCGTTAGAATTCCTGCTGGGTTTAGTGAATCAAAATACTCATATCACCTGTCTCATTCGAGACAACAATCACAAAAAAAAATTTAAGTGAGATAAAGCATGGAAAGAGCCTTTGGAAAAACCATATAAAAATTATAGCCAGGAAAGACTCGTTGAATATTGCTTTTTGAAAATGATTCATCAGTCACTGCTTTATTTATATTTGTACTGCATATTTACAATCATCATAATCTATAATGATTATTGATTATCATTTGTAGTATCATAATGTGATTTACTTATTCACTTGTATATTTAACCTCTTCCTGACACCAGCACCATGAAGCAGTGAAATAATACTGATTTGTACAACATTCTGAGGGCAGAAGATTTATCTCATTAACAGCAACAGAACAGATGCCATAGAAATTGCTTCAGAGAGGAGGTGACTTATAATTTTAGCTTTCACAAACCAAAAGACGCTCCCTGCGTGGAAACAGAGCTAAAGGGAATTCCTGGAGTACAGAACATTGTTTTTAAAAAGCACAGAAATATGAAATAGTAGTATAGTGTGTTGGAAACACATGAGAATGATTAGGTATAACTAAAGCATAGTATTGGGGCTACAGAGGAAGGACCTGGAAAAGAAAAGACAGTACAATATCCTTGGTATTCTCAAAATAGAAGTTGACTTACTTTTTGGTAGACTTACTAGGCTACTCAAGTTGACTTTAATTCAGACCGCATCAGACTCAAAAGCAAGAACTTCTATCCTGTCTTCCAATATGTAACCAACTAAATAGGAATGAGGAATAGTGAAAAGAAAATTGAGGTCTCCATGTCTATGGGGCTTCATATCTAGGTTTTGTTGTCATCACTTTATTGGTTTACTTGTTTGCTTTCTTTCTCTTTCTTTTCTTTTTTTCTTTTTTATCTTTTATTTTATTATTATTATTTTCTTTTATTTTTTGAGACAGGATCTTGCTCTGTTGCCCAGGCTAGAGTGTGGTGACACCATCTTGGCTCACTGAAACCTCTGCCTCCTGGTTCAAGCAATTCTTCTGCCTCAGCCTCTTGAGTGGCTGGGATTACAGGCACCCACCACCACAGCTGGCTGATTTTTGTATTTTTAGTAGAATGAGTTTCACCATATTGGTCAGGCTGGTCTTGAACTCCTGATCTCAGGTGATCCACTCTCCTTGGCCTCTAAAATTGCTGGGATTACAGGTGTGAGCCACTGAGCCCAGCCTCTTTCCTTTCCCTCCCTCCCTCCCTCCCTCCCTTCCTTCCTTCCTTCCTTCCTTCCTTCCTTCCTTCCTTCCTTCCTTCCTTCCT
>NC_045440.1:33195231-33199377 GCF_002776525.5 Piliocolobus tephrosceles | reverse complement strand
CCTTCCTTCCTTCCTTCCTTCCTTCCTTCCTTCCTTCCTTCCTTCCTCCTTCCTTTCTTCCTTTCTTTTCTCTCTCTCTCTGTCTCTCCCTCTCTCCCTCTTTCTCTCTCTCCCTCCCTCCCTTTCTCTCTTTCTGTCTTTCCAACATTATTCAGGCTTTTCCAGGTAATGGGATGAAGTGAAGAAATCAGAATTACTTCCCCTATTTCAGCTGCCCACTTGTTTGAGATGTCTTAGCCTTCATTCTCTATAGCTTTCTTCCTCTGATAAAAATGAGTTTCTACCTTTTCCTCCAAACTGCCTGGACTTGCAATTAGGGTATATTCTTGGAAGTAATATTTGGGGTTTGCCAAATTAAGGGTACTTGCCTGTCTCATAAAGAAGTTCCAGTAATCCAAATCAGCAGTCCAAGGGCAAACAGAGTCATCCGATCCTACCTCTGTAGGTGTCGTTAGAAGAGGTGAGACTGAGGAGTAGGAAATGGAAATCGAGGCTGACTCAAAGAGGGGGATAGATAGCCTTAAGAGTATTGAGGTAGTCTTAAGATGAGCATCAGAATTTCAGGGAGATTTGGGGAAGTTCAGACAGGGCCCCATTCAGCATTTGAGACCATGGGTATCAGATCCAGATATGGGGTACTGGAAACTGACAAGAACAAGGTGAAAAGGAATGAGCAGGAAGTTCAGTTATGCAGCCAACTGATCTACAATATGCTGCAAGGTTATAGGCTCAGGAGGGAACTGAATTTGCCACTGAAATCAGAGAAAACATTAGATGGATTGAGGTCACAGTTAAATTTGGGGACTGAACACAGCAGTTTGGCTCTCATGTGGGTGCCCTGAGATACAGGTTAAAGTCATAGACTCACCCACTGATGAGGAAGATTTCCCTGATAGCTGTACAGGCTTACACATCATTTGTTCGGGAGACTGTGTAGAACCAAGTTCATCGTGGGGTAAGTAGGGATACCTGAGGGCTGACATCTGTCACACCTGGGGCAAGTACAGGTTGGATTCCATGATGAAGCTCTACTCTCTACTGCTGTGAATTATTTTGTGACTGTATCTGAGGTGAAACATTGCCAGATATTGTGCCAAGAGGCCTTTCCATGGGTCATAAAAATGCTATAAAAACATGAAAATTGCTGCCATAAAACAAAGACTTATAACAAAATAGGGAAACTCCTAAATTCAGAAGCTAAGAGAAACTGAGAAATGAAAACCATTCTACATATTCCAAGGGGTGGGTACAGCACCACAATAGCCATTTGTATAAGCAAGTGGCATTCGCATTTATAATCTACTTTAGAAAATATCTGAGCATTTTGCTGTTGAGTAAATGATCACCTGGCTTCCTCTTGAATTCATCCCCCACTTGAGTTCCAATTTCCTCTATTCTCTTTTTGAAAAGGGCCTATGCTGGTCTGGGTAACATAGTAAGACCCCATCTCTACAAAAGAAATTTTTAAAAAATTAGCCAAGCTGGTGGAGAGTGCCTCCCTTCGTAGCTACTAGGGGGGCCAGGGCAGGAGACTCACTCAAGCTCAAGAGTTTGAGACCAGCCTGGGCAACATAGTGAGACCCTGTGCCTACAAAAGATTTTGAAAAAGTAGCTGAGCGGGATGGCATGCACTTGTAGTCCCAGTTACTTGGGAGGATGAGGTGAGAAGATCACTAGAACCCAGGAGTTTGAGGTTGTAGTGTGCTATGATAGCACCACTGCACTCTAGTCTGGGTGTCAGAGCAAGACCCCAACTCCAAAAAAAAAAAAAAAAAAAAAAGGAAGAAGAAAGTATCCACAAAAACTCAAAAACTCATTTCTTTGGAGAGAGTGGTTGTATCACTTTGATGTCTGGGAATAATGGGGCCTTGTTAAAAGCAGAGTTCATAATAAGGTTATCAGCTGGTAATCTATAAAAACTCATTTGAAATATTCCTTACTGTTAAATCTGAGGACAAAGCTTTCTTCCTAACAACAGCACCTTTGCTTTCATTTCCAATATTTGTTTTTCCAGTAAAATGTCTGGATATTCATTAACACTGGTAATTCATGGTAAAGTGTTTGGGGGAATACATTTTCCATATGCCTTGTATGCAGATGTGGCTGTATTGAGATACAGTAAGTACTATTCATATTTCTGTTATAAAATTCCGAACATGCTTAAGCAATAGTTATAAACGCATTAAATAACACCATCCCGAGCACTAGAATCCTCTGTCTGCCAGCTGAGTGAGCTTCTACTATATGTCATTTTGATGTAATGCACTCCCATTTCTGCTGTCATTAGATGCAAAGTATTTGAAAAGATGCTAGATTGAATTGAAATCTGATTACTTCTGGGGTTGGGTTTTTGAGATATTGCCTATTTTCCTAAGATACACTGTTCTGTTTTATTTTTAATCTCACAAATAAGTACATACATTCCAACTCCTTCATTTCTCTCTTCTCTACATTCATGGGTCATATGGGATTCCTGATTCTTATTTTAAAATGTAATCAAGATGTAGCCATGATAAAACAGTAGTTTGTAGGTTCCAGCAGAGAGAAAATAAAATAATGGAAGGAAGAAAAAGGAAAGAAAGGAAAAAAAGGGACAAGAAAATATTTTTAAAAAATATTTAGCTTTTGATATAATCATAGATTAATGATCTGCTGCACATTAAATAAAAATCCATAGTATACTTATTTGTGCTTCTTCAATTTTTATAACTCTAGGTCATTTCAATACACCTCTATAATCACCGACTACTTCTTATAATATTCGCCTTATTCAAGTACCTTCCTTTGGGGAAACTCACATCCGTAGGAACACATTTAATTAGTTCTCACAATTGTCTTACACATTAGAAGACAAAGAAAATGTGTGGTTCAGTATGGGTCACACAGGTCTGTGTTAACTGAAGCTGTAGAACATTTTTATGGTCATTTTCTTGAGCCTTCACTTTGAAAAGTCACATCTGTTCATAAGTATAGTTTCTCAATCAAAATGTGAGCATGTATCAGGATAATGTTTTCTATCATCACCTCCAAAATGTTCAAATCATATCAATTCATTTATGTGAAGTCTCAATTTCTCCACTGAGCCTTCAAGGATGAAATAGAGAAGTTATATCTTAGAGCGGGCGTCCCTAACACCAGCTGCCAACTGGTACTGATGTGTGGCTTGTCAGGAACCAGGCCACACAGCAGGGGGTGAGCTGCGGATGAGGAAGCATTACTGCTTGAGCTCTGCTGCCTGTCAGATCAGCAGAGGCATTAAATTCTCAAAGAAGCACAAACCCTATTGTAAACTGTGCATGCAAGGGATCTAGGTTGCATGCTCCTTATGAGATTCTAATGCCTGAAGATCTGAGGAGGAGCAGCTTCATCCCCAAACCATCCCCCACCCTGCCCCTTCTGTGGAAAAATTGTCTTCCATGAAACTGGTCCCTGGTGCCAAAAATGTTGGGGACTGCTGCCTTAGAGAGAAAAGTAATGGTGTTCTCTCTGTAGAGGATTGCAGTGTGAAGGGAACAATGCTATTAGATGTGTTTCACACAAGGAGACTGCAAAGCTATTCTAACTAGCACAGAGACAGACCCTAACAAGAAGCATCACCTTGGCTAATTGGACACAGAGCAGAGCTGGTCTCAGAACTTCTATCTTGCCCAAGCTCTAGAATTGAACACATTGAACTCATATTTACAGAGAACATATGTATAAACAAGAATGCCAAAGAATTATTTATAATAGGAATAGTACTTCCTAGAACCTGTAGTATTCATAATTTCCAGCCAGTACTTTCCCGATGTCATCTCAGGAATGATATCTCAGGGATGACATCTCAGGGAAATCAAATAAACAATTAGAAATTTGATTAGTGAGCCAAAATGCAGAGCAAAGGAAGTGAATACATGTTTTGGAGGGCCGAGTGTCCCAAACCACACAGGTTACACATATACAGACAGACTCTTGGTTTTTGCCCATACAGTATCAGTCTCTCCTATGAACCTTGAAATTCATTGCATTACATCTCAGAAGGTAACTTTCTTTTTCTTTACTACCCTCCTTCCCTCCCTCTCTCCTCTCTTCCTCCCTTCCTTCTTCCCTCCTTGCTTCCTTCCTTCCTTCCTTCCTTCCTTCCTTCCTTCCTTCCTTCCTTCCTTC
>NC_045440.1:33187391-33195221 GCF_002776525.5 Piliocolobus tephrosceles | reverse complement strand
TTCCTTCCTTCCTTCCTTCCTTCCTTCCTTCCTTCCTTCCTTCCTTCTTTCCTTCCTGGTACTTGGAGGACATCTCTCTGCTGTACCATATCCTGCCTACAGTGTTTACCTAGTAATTATGTTCCCCTTTCTTCCTTACACAACCAATTATATTGCAATGTCATCAAGCCTTTTTTCTTCTTTATAAAATATGACTTTCAGTACTTCTCACCTTCCTTTGGTGTCTCAATACCTCCTGCTGAAAAATTTTAATAATATCCTATAGTTATTTCTTTGAACTCAGTCTCTTTTCTGAGTCTCTTTTTTTCAAATAAGTCTGCATATTGACACTTAATCAATCTCCCTAAAACAGTCAAATGCACCTGCTACTGATCTCTTTCAATTGTTGATAATTTTCCATATTCTGAAGTCCAGATTTCTCAACTTGGGCTCTAACATCTATACCTGACCATGATGGTTAATACTGAGTGTGAACTTGATTGGATTGAAGGATGCAAAGTATTGTTCCTGGTTGTGTCTGTGAGGGTCTGGCCAAAGGAGATTAACATTTGAGTCAGTGTACTGGGAAAGGCAGACTCACCCTTAATCTGGGTAGGCACAATCTAATCAGATGCCAGCAAGGTCAGAATAAAAAGCAGGCAGAAGAACATGAAAAGATTAGACTGGCTTAACCTCACAGGTTCTCCTGTGCTGGATGCTTCCTGCCCTCCAACATCGGACTCCAAGTTCTTCAGCTTTGGGATGCGGGCTGGCTTCCTTGTTCCTCAGTTTGCAGATGGCCTATTGTGAGACCTTGTGATCGTGTGGGTTAATACTCCTTAATAAACTCTCCTTTATATATACATCTATCCTATTAATTCTATCCCTCTAGAGAACCCTAATACAGCGACCTACCTATCAAAAATCATCTGTCATAGTTCTCCAATAAGAATAAATCTCAGTCCTCTCAGTCCTCCTTCTTTCTACCATTCTGATTTTCACTTTACCCTTTTCTTGAGAATATGTCTCGCTTTGTGCTGCTTCTCCTTTTGAATCACCATCTGCCTAACCCTGTCCACTACCTAAAGTCTAGATTCAGTCTTGCCTTTTGTTATCCCACTTATTTGACTTCGTAGGTCATGTTCCAGAAACTCGTGCTTATTCTAAATTTGCATTTATAAATGTTTGTTCCCTGAACTAGAATACAATTTCTAGGTGATTTACAATCTAGTTAATTTATGACAAGTACATATAACCACAGCAACAAATATACTTTACTAAAAACTCATTAGGAATATTATTTTCAAATATTTTCCCATTTGCCATAGTCACTGCTAGCTGTACCATGTGGTGAAATCTCAGGGAAAAAGAAGTGAATTAGTCATCAGCCATGTCACACATGTTTAATAGTTTATGAGGTGACTTGTGGTGAGAAGCACAATGAGAAGGGACTCGCTATAGCAAACACAAAGTGATTTCGAAATGGGTGATGATAATTTATTTTCTTCACTATTTCCTGACGATGAGTTAAATAAAGGCTCACTTAACATATCTTAAATTACACCTGCATGAAGGTGTAGTCTGTATTGACTCCTCCCTCTTGACCTAGTGTTTGTTTTTCTATTATGTCTCCTGAGAATGCTTCTCCAGTTTTCCTGCTATGACCTGCCAACGCCACTGCTCAACTGGGCACAGACCTAGTGCGTTAGAATTTTCTCTCCATCCTCCTCTCCAGCTACAGTCTGAGGAATGGCTACTAGACAACAAAAGGACTCATTACTTTCAAATTTCAATAAACTAGAAACATGAGCATATCTCATCCTCTCCAAATTTGGAGGTTTCTTGATGAGTACACAATATACACTTGAATTAATTAGTGGCAGTTTGGTGCAGCAGAAAAGTGTATAGGTTTTGAAAACACTCAGAAGAGCTCCAACTCTCAGCTCTTTATTGCAATCTGTGAGACTTTGAACAAGTTATTTAATTATTATGTGCTTGTTTGTCTCTATAGTTAATGGAGAAGCAACAGAGCTGATTTACTAATGTTGTTATAGGGCCAGCATACTGTAGGGGTTAATGTTGCTGTTCTGAAAACAAACAGCCCTCTATGAATCATGGCTCTATTACTAATTAGACTTCTTCTTAATCTTAACATGGGAAGAATAATAGTACTTACCTCATAGGGTTGCTGTGAAGTTCGAATGAGTTCATGGATGTAAAATACTTGGAATAGTACCTGCCAGATGGTAAGTGGGTGAGTGCTAAATAACGGTCAGATCGTATTTTTATGGAGAGGACTAAGTGAATTAGTCTACCACACTGTCTGGAAAGCTCCAAGGCTCTGTAAACATAACCCTCCCCACCTCTCACTGCCATACACACTCTTTCCTCCCACTCCTCCTATTCTCAGAGCATGGAAATGTATGAAGTCAGGGTTCCATTTCCTGTAATGAACCGCCAGGCTCTCTGTCTCTCATCCCTTCTGTTCTCAAATTTGGGGTCTCCTGACTCCTAGGAGCTGAGCTTGCATGCCATAGTGAATCCTGGTTCTGTGAGGCCTGAAACCTATGCAATGTGGGGAACCCTATTTGAGAAAAAGAGCATGAAATTGCTAATAAAAAATTGAGTGCCAAAGTAAATATTTATAAAGAGAAAGCTATTGCAATAAATTATATACTTAAAATGTGGTAAAAAGAACAATTATCAGAAATTTCAGGAAAAAAATGCATAACTTTTATTAATTAACTGACACTTCTAAACTACTTTTATCCTATATGATTTTGCCACAAACTCTCTAGAAGCCCCTTTATAGAATTATTTTTAAATATAATATTCTCTAGAGAAGAAGATAATTGAAATAAAGTTGTTTTAATTACTAATTGTTTTACAAAATTTGTTTCAGCTTTACAACTCATTGATAAAGTCATATAAAATTTTAGAAGCTTGTCAACTTTGAGGGCTTTGTAAAGTTTTATTTCAGATATAAGCACAGTTTGGAGGATTTCCTCAAAGACTGGCTTCTGTGTTCATGCATTTTACATCTTGTTTCCCTTCCGTTGTACATGTAATTTTGTGCCAGAAACACTGATACCTTCATACCTGGAGAGCCTGTGGCCCTACTCTTCTATACTATTGCTCCTATTAAGGTATTCCACACCTGCAAGATAGTATCACACTTCATACCTGGACACCTGTAGCCCTACTCCTCTATCCCATCGCTTCAGGTCACTAGACATGTGAGTGGTAGGGGTATTCCACCCCATTAAGATATTCCACACTTGCCAGATAGTCCCACACTGAAATCATGGTCAATCATATATTCAGACATGAAAGTATCCACAAACCACATATATATTCCACAAAACCCAAACTAAATACATTCCCAAGTTGAATTCCACTAGATTGATCTCCCAAATCCTTGTAGCCATTCTCATACCACCTGACACAAAGAGAAGTATGATGGATATGAAGATGGAGGAGAAATATATGGTGGTTGTTACCAATTGCTTGTAAAATGTCATTTGTTTCTGAAACTTTACAAACATATACAACCCTGTGGACACATTTTTAGGACCCCTCTCAAGGCCTTGACACAGCAGGTTCCTGAAGGTAAGCATCCTTTTTTTTTTTTTTTTTTTTTTTTTGAGATGGAGTCTCACTCTGTCGCCCAGGCTGGGGTGTAATGGCATGATTTCAGTTCACTGCAACCTCTACCACCCAGGTTCAAGTGATTCTCCTGCCTCAGCCTCCTGAGTAGCTGGGATTACAGGCAGGAGCCACCATGCCCAGCTAATTTTTGTACTTTTAGTAGAGACAGGGTTTCATCATGTTGACCAGGCTGATCTTGAACTCCCGGCCTGAAGAGATCCTCCCATCTTGGCCTCCCAAAGTGTTGGAATTACAGGCATGAGCCACTGTACCTAGCCAGCTTTTCTTTTTAATATCCTCTGTGTGATGTCAACTATGTCCTTGGTGACTTATCATCTAAGAAGACAAAGTCCTGCCATCAGCATTTGAGGTAACCAGACTCTTTTCTTCACATGACGTAATTTTTCCCCATTTTCCCAGTACTATTCACACCTCTTCTCTCTTAGTTCTTCAAGCTGTGTTTCTTTATGACTCTTTTCCTCAAAACTAAAAATAGGATTAAGAATCCCCTCATTACAAAAACAGTATTAAAATCTACTTCACCATTATTTCCTTATCTCATAATCAAACTATAGTCTTATCTCTTATTTCCTTTATCACTACAATGACCGCAAGAGGAGTTACAACTTCTGCCCACACTTTTTCGCTTTCATTTTAAAATCAACCTACTGAAATCAGGCTGCTTCTTCTGCAATCTATTGAAAATACACATGTCTTAATTACCTATGACCTATTTGTTAAATTTAAATGCCCTTTTGATTTCTCAGTCTATGACACCTTCACATAGTACTTTGATTGCTTGTGACATTTGGATTTTTGAATTGTTGTCATTATAATATATGAATCCTAACTGGCTAGGTAGGTACACATTGCTAAGAGCAAGGTTCATATCTGAGCATATGACTCACTGGGATTGCATATATTAAGTTCCTGGATCCCAGCTCATCCCAGTCCAGCTTATCCTGCTGCATGCTGAGATCTAAGCTCTTGTTATGACATTTCCCTCATCGAGAGGCTGTAAATAACATTCTCAGACCACATATGGAGCACTGTGAGAACTGATGCTCATTAAGTGTGTTAAGTGAAAGTCATGAGTGGAGTACCAAACATTAGCTATAAATCAAAATTAACAAATGTGACTTGAGTTGTCAGGAGGCAAAACACTTCGAATCTTAAGTATTATGGCTGTCAGGAATATCATTGAAAGATGTATTTCTACCCAAATATGTGCGTAGATGAAATGCAAAGAAGAAAGCTGTCAAGATAGACCAGGAAAAGGAAATCTGTTGCTTGGCCCTTAAAACAAGCTAATTTAGCATTATAAGTCATTGGAGTTTCCTTCTCAAATGGATCCATGTGGAAAATCCAGATGGCTGAATACCCAACTCATAAATGTGAAAACCAAATACATTAGCTCCAAGGCCTGAGTATAGTCAAGGCATTTTACTTACTTACTGCTGAGCGTTTTTAAGATCATTTGTACTTAGGAAAAAAATATATAAATGATTCCTTAAAAAATATTAGTTCATGCTGACTTTTCCAGCAGCTAGCAGTAAGTAGGGCTGGTAGGGTGAGGAAAAGTACTAGAGAAATTAAGATAATTTAGAAAAAAAAATAACAGGCATCCTCTATCTACCAGACACTCTGCTGCTAGATATTGAGGCTACAAAAACGTAGCACTCTTATGGAATTCACTAACTCAGTGTATTACTAATGCTAACAAAGGGGAAATCATGCTGGACTCTTCTATCTCCCCTATCTTCTTCCCTATCATTTAATAAATTAGCAAGCAGTATTGGGTTTACCTTCTGAAAGTCTCTTCAACATATTCACTCATCCTTATCCACATTGCCACTGCCTACTAATCTCTTAGCTAGATTATTGTAATTGCCTCCCACTCCCATACATCCTTCTCTCTACCTTCCAAGAGCCCTTCTTTACTAGAAAATCAGTTATGTTGGTCTCTTGCTTAAAATTTATTAATGGCTACCTAGAGCCCTTTTGTTTATGTTTCTCTGCATAATCTAAAATTCTTCCTTCTTGTGTTATCTCAGTTCTCACCTTTATCTTCCACATAAGCCAGTCTTTCTGAGTTACTGGCTATTTCCCCAAATGTTCCATGTTCTAGTATGCATTTATGCCTTTGTGCCCTTACTCCTCTGGCTGGAAGGACTTCATTTTGTCTGCTTGAAAACATGCTAGTCATTCTTATATTTCACCTGCTGTTTGATTTTACCTTTAAATCTTCACTGACTATAAGGCAAACTTAGATGTTCCCTACTTTGTATCTCCTCACTTCCTTGCACTTACTTCAATTTACCTTCTGTCATTCTTTTCCCCACTTAATTGTAAGTCATTTAAAGCAAGGATCATGTCTTTATGTCTTCATAGTCTAAGTGCCTAACAATGGTTGGCACCTAATAGGCATGAATTTAAATACAGACTAAAAGGCAATAAAATAAAATCAGACACATACTTGCCCTTATATGATATCTTAGCCAGGTTTCTCCAGCAGGCAAAACTGGATGAAAAAAAAAAAATCATGCATCCCTACTTTATTAATATGTGTAATTCCAGAGAACCAATGAATGAGGGAGGAGGCTTGTGAAATAGAAAAGGCAGGAAAGTCAATATAGATGGTAGATCATGAGCTGGTTACTACAATTGATTGCTCTTCTTCATAGAGTTGCCATTTGAGAGACCATATTGCATTTTAATGAGGTCCATACCAATGGCAGAAGGGAGAATGATATATCTACTGGCTCTGAACTCTCATTAGACTAAAGTATTCTCTGTAGAACATTAATCCCCATCCACTTCCAACATGTATGGAAATGGGTGTTGAACAGGTTATGTAGCACTTAATGCATCAAGACAACAAAAAATTCTGGAGCAAGAAGAAAGAGGCATGTGACAGTGGCATGAGGCAAGACATTGTCATATTGTGGCTGGAACAAAATGAATGGCCAAGGGGCCAAAGAAAGCTGTGACTGGGAAGATCTGAAGTAGTGTGCAAGAGTTCTCTGATACAGTTCAACTCTTGAACCACTCCAATACCCTTTTACTCTATTCATGTCTAGTTCCCATTTTATAGTAATGCCTATTTTTAGGGGGGAGGGGGACAGAGTTTTGCTCTTTTTGCCCAGGCTGGAGGACAATGGCACGATATTGGCTCACTGCAACCTCCACCTCCCAGGTTCAAGCGATTCTTCTGCCTCAACCTCCTGAGTAGCTGAGATTACGGGCACATGCCACCACACCTGGCTAATTTTTGTATTTTTAGTAGAGATGAGGTTTCATCATGTTAGTAAGCCTGGTCTTGAACTCCTGACCTCGTGATCCACCCGCCTTGGCCTCCCAAAGTGCTGGGATTACAGGCATGAGCCAAATGCTTCAATTTTTAAGATAAAAATATAACCCCCACTTCTCCTAGGAAGGTATGATATGAGTTTAAATAGCTGACTAGCCATAGCCTCTGAAACGTTTTAAAGCAAATGAAACAAGTCATACTCCCTGATATTGCAGCTGGTCCTGAGGACACATCTGAGTTTCATCATCTGTTGCGGGAAGTTAGGGACCCTGAATGGAGGGACCTGCTGAAGCTGTGACAGAAGAACATAAATTGTGAAGATTTCATGGACATTTATCACTTTCCCAACCAATACTCCTATAATTTCCTATGCCTGTCTTTAATCTCTTAATCCCGTAATCTTCATAAGCTGAGGATGTATGTCACCTCAGGACCCTGTGATGATTGCGTTAACTGCACAAATTGTTCGTAAAGGATGTATGTTTGAACATTGTGAAATCTGGGCATCTTAAGAACAGGATAACAGCGATTTTCAGGGAACAAGGGAGATAGCCTTAAAGTCTGGCTGTCTGTGGGCCGGGTGGAACAGAGCCATATTTCTCTTCTTACGAAAGCAAATAGGAGAAATATTGCTGAATTCTTTTTCTCAGCAAGGAACAGCCCTGAGAAAGAGAATGTGTTCCTAGGGGGAGGTCTCTGAAATGGCCGCTTTGGGAATGTCTGTCTTTTATGGTTATAACTAAGGGATGAAATAAGCCCTGGTCTCCCTTAGCATTCCCAGGCTTATTAGGATGAGGAAATTCCCACCTATTAAATTTTGGTCAGACTGGTTGTCTGCTCTCAAGTCCTGTCTCCTGATAAGATGTTATCAATGACAATGCATGCCCGAAACT
>NC_045440.1:33146949-33186991 GCF_002776525.5 Piliocolobus tephrosceles | reverse complement strand
CGGCCATTTCAGAGACCTCCCCCTAGGAACACATTCCATTTCATCCCTTTGCAGATAAGGGATGAAATAAGCCCCGGTCTCCTGTAGCACTCCTAGGCCTATTACGATGAGGAAATCCCCACCTAGTAAATTTTAGTCAGACCAGTTGTCTGCTCTCAAACCCTGTCTCCTGATAAGATGTTATCAATGACAATGCATACCCAAAACTTCATTAGCAATTTTAATTCTGCCCCGGTGTTCTGCCCCCATTTGCCTTGTGATATTTTATTGCCTTGCAAAGCATGTGATCTCTGTGACCCACACCCTATTCATACACTCCTCCCCTTTGAAAATCACTAATAAAAACTTGCTGGTTTGGTGGTTTGAGGGGCAGCACGGAACCTGCCGACCTGTGATGTCTCCCCCAGACACTCAGCTTTAAAATTTCTCTCTTTTGTACTCTTTCCCTTTATTTCTCAGACCGGCCGACAATTAGGAAAATAGAAAAGAACCTATGTGAAATATTGGGGGTGGTTCCCCCAGTGATCATCTTCCTCCTATACTCTCCAAACAGAGTGACATCACCTTCACCAGAACTTTGTCCTTTGGTCAGGTAGGCTGCCTAATAGAAAAATGAAACTACATCCCTGAGGGGTCCAAGCTTTTATTGCCTTGTTTTTCTTGTGTAATTGTTCCAATAATTCTCTGTTGTTATCACTGGGCAGAGAAACATGATGCAATTTTTCTCAGCAAATTTTAAATTCTAAATATAGTCTCATTTCTCACATTTGTTGGCAGCAATTGTACATCTTTTTTGGTATTTAGGGTTCGTTACTGCATGAGTACATTACCTACATTTTCTGACTGTTGACACACTGGCATGAAGAGCCAAAAGAGACCACATGGTCATAGCAGACTCTGGTTCATTGTAATACTTATTCTACCCTACTCTGAATCATTTCTCTTTTTGGGAATGAGAAACTCTAACCAGCCAATGCCAGTCTTATGGGGATAGCAAGCAAAGTTCTGAAAGTAGGCCACTGGAATGATAGTGAAAGACCAATGCCCTAATTATGCTGACGGATCCATGTGGAGTCAATTGGTTACCAGAATACAAGTCTGGAAAACATCTCAAAAGACCCATCTTGAGTTCTACAATAGTGACGTTACTTATAGGAGCATTTGGGGAAGTTATGGGACAATGGCTGGCTGATGTTTAATTATACCTGCAACTCTTACTAGCTATAAAAATTTCCCTTAACTACTCAGTCTCAGTTTTTTATCTGTAGAATGGGCATGTTTATAACAGAATCCACAGCAGTGGAGTGCATACACACACACACACACACACACCATGCATATATATGAATAAAGAGAATTATAATGATTGTTATGGATAAATGAACCAGCATATGTTCAGTGGCCTGTTATGATGGAGAATGGTGAGTTTGGAGAACTAAAGAGGTTTGATACAGCTAATGTTCAAGTGTGTACAAGATGAAAAGCAGCAAGAAATAAAATAGAAAAGGTCATCTGGTACCAGTTCCAATAGAGATTCTGCTGCTTGATTAAGGATTTTGATCTTTATCCTTTAGGTGATGGGAACCTCTGAAGGGTTTTCAGCAGATGAGTGACATAATCAGACTTTTATTTGAGAAGAGTAACTCTGATGAGTTTGGAGATTAGATGGGGTGGGAGCCTGCCACTTGGAGGCGGGAAGATGGGACACTGATTAAATGGCTGATTCAGTAATGCAGGTAAGAAAGGAGACTGAATCAAGATATGTATGAGTATGCAATTTTTTTTCACTTTGCCCTTCATCGTCATTCAAAAGCTATTGTTTTTCTCAAAATACAATTTTTGTAACATGTCTTAATAATTCTCTATTTAAACAGATTGAATAACACATCCTCATGGGATGAGCACCAGTCACACTGTAGTCTACCAATATGCCTTGCACACTTTCCCAAATGCTGCCAGAGTGCCATCCCTGCTGGGTCGGCTGAATACCAGCTCATTTCTCACTTATACAATCAATGATTTCTTCTCTTCTTCCTTTCTGCATGGGCACTTTGCTGAACGTAGTTTTGTTTTTGCTAGGCTGAGTAGAAAAAACAAAAGACTTGTTTAGGTAAGATGCTTCATTAACGAATAGTGCTCTCTTGTTCCTTTCAAGCTGTCTCCTACATTTTTAATTTACTGGACAATGCTAATGAACTCAAATGGGACCTAATGGTTTTCCTTGGGGATAGAGAAAGTTTGAAAATTGCTAAGTAAACATGGCATAGTGAAGCCAAATTCAAATCTTAATGATATCACACATTACACAGGTAGTAAAGGAGAGGATGTCACCAACGTTTGCTTTTTCATACACATTAAAATTTTTAAGGCTAACTGTTCCAGGAACAACCATGTTAAATCCTTTTAAGCACAAAATGATTGAAAACTGAAACATAAAAATATTTTCTTATTTATATGAAAGATTCCAACCTCTCAGGCATATAATCTTAAGTTGGTTTTTTTTTAGTTTTTTTTTTTTTAATCAGAATTTTCTTCTTGAATCCAGAAGTCAATCCTCCATTCGTAATTGTAAAACTTTTTGAATTACATGTTTTAGCTTTTCTAAATCTGATTTTTATTTCACAGGAAGGAGGAGAAATCTATTACAAGTGGCACTGTGATTTTATAATCTTAGGGTACGTTATTTTCTCCAAGTAAGTCCACCTGCCTTTAACAAATATATTTACTTCATCCTTATTGACTCTTTATTATTAGTTCTGTCTTTGGATGAGAGTCTGTTCTTTTCCAGAGAACATGTCCTCATTTTTTTTTCTTTGTTAATGGCATTTCTTTTGTAGTAGCTGGCAATTTGTGATTTCACCACACACTTGGCAGATATCCTTATTCTTCGTAATGATCACATCAACATCAGCAATGAATATCAATGATAATGATGTCCCTCTTCAGGCTCTTTCCTAGGCTGATGCATCTGGCCTCCTTGAATGGCATTCATTA
This sequence comes from Piliocolobus tephrosceles, assembly GCF_002776525.5. Taxonomy (NCBI): domain Eukaryota; kingdom Metazoa; phylum Chordata; class Mammalia; order Primates; family Cercopithecidae; genus Piliocolobus; species Piliocolobus tephrosceles. The sequence goes on along the minus strand of NC_045440.1, from coordinate 33,183,997 downwards.
GAACCAAGCACCAAGATAATCATACACAGAAGCCAATGATGCCAGCCTTTCTCTCTTTGACCAATTACCTCCTGGACCTCGTTCAAATGGAAACCAAACCACCCTGAATAAGTTTATTCATCTTTAGAAGTTAGGAAAATACATGAGAAGCTACAAATAAAACCTCAGAGCTCATTTTTTGGATGATGTAAAGAGATGTTCATTCTAACTATATAATATCAGCATTTTCTTATGCCATTGTCAGCACTGCAAAGCGGAAAATGGGCTTTATATACATATTCAAAGTGATAATGTATAAAGTATTGAAAATTTAGGGCATATATTTATATTCACAACTATAGGATAACCTGATGATCATTAAATTAAAGTCTAGGGCTATAGTAATATTTGATTAAGAGAGATTTCTGAACTGTTTATCAAAATTATATGAATTTGGGTGATTAGTGGCTATATCACTCAGATACTTATCACAATATAAACTTGTAATGAATAACAAGAAAAATAAAGGGTAGTGTTATGATAGTCATGTAGGATACCCAATTTTTTTTAGTACAACATGGTAACTGGAAAATAAACACAGTAAAGAAATAGAGTTATTAGCAACACTACAAAATCAGACTGAGAATGAGTCAAAATATCAGAATGATGATATGTTTTTGTGGAAAGCAGCTGGAGCTCCTAATTAAATCATAGTCTACTCACTTTGAAAGTTCTGATTTATGACATTGACATGTATACAAGACATACCATATGGTTGCCTTTTTATAGGCATGTTTACATATATGTTAGTACACATATATATGTACAAATATAAGCATATGTGTAGACCAAACTCCTCATAAAAGGCTTAGCACAACTTTAAATAATTTTACGCCAACCGTATAATCTTCATTAACTGATATTCTGCTAATCATAACTTTCTTTTAACTAGTGTTTCAGAACATGTATAGTACCGTTACATTTAATGATACTGTAGTATAGCTTAATAACTTAAAAAATGGATTTTGGAGTTACTGCTTAGAAACCAATGAAAGGAAATTATTTGAGAAGTACAATAGTGTTTCACCAGACTGTTCCATTTTTAACTACACTAGGTAACAAGGAGTTAGTATTTTTATGTTAGTCCTACATTTACTTATGTTCACTGATATCTGCCTTTTATCTCAGTTAACTTATACACTTCTCAAGGACAGGGCATTTGTTAAAAATATTTGTGTCTATGTCTGGTTATGGTCTTTCAATATAGACTGAAGGTTCATCTCAAATGATAAAGTAACATGAAATCACCTCATAGATTGTGCTAATTTAGATACTATTCTGTGTTAGTTGTGATAGCTCAATTAAGCTGTACACCCAGTGCCATAGGCAAGAGATATCCAAGTGTTAGGTCAACCCAGAAGTGAAGGATCAGGAACTACTCACATACTGGCTAAGAATCTCATCAACCATGAGTTTGACACACATGAATAAGTAAGTCATTATAAAACTTTGTTAAAAAACATTTTAATTTTGTTCAAATGTTTTAAGTGTTTAGAGAAAAAAAGTTTTGGTTCCTAAAGAGAAATACAACAAAACAGAAAAATAAAGAACTTTATAAAGTACAGTTAATACATGAACAACATGGTGGTTGGGGGTGCCACCTTCCCGCAACCTCTGCAGTCAAAAATTCACGTATAACATTTGACTTTCCAAAAACATAACTACAAATAGCCGTCTGTTGACCAGAAGGCTTATCCATAACATAAACAATCTATTAACATATATTTTGTATGTTGTGTATATTTTACACTCTTCTTACAATAAAGTAAGCTAGAGAGAAGAAAATGTTATTAAGAAGATCATAGGGCCAGGTGTGGTGACTCACACCTGTAATGCCAGCACTTTGAGAGACTGAGGTGGGTGGATCATGAGGTCAGAAGTTCGAGACTAGCCTGATCAACATGGTGAAATCCCATCTCTACTAAAAATACAAAAATTAACTGGACATGGTGGTGTGTGCTTATATCCCCACCTACTCAGGAAGCTGAGACAGGAGAGAATCACTTGAACCAGGGAGGCAGAGGTTGTAGTGAGCCAAGATCACGCCACTGCACTCCAGCCTGGGTGACAGAGCAAGACTCCATTTCAAAAAAAAAAGAAGAAGAAGAGAAAATATACTTGCTATTCATTAAGTGGAAGTGGATCACCATAAAGGTCTCATACTTATCATCTTTACATTGATTTTTTGTTGTTGTTTTTGTTGAGACAGAGTCTCTTTCTATCACCCAGGCTGGAGTGCAGTGGCTTGATCTCGGCTCACTGCAATCTCTGCCTCCCAGGTTTAAGTGATTCTCCTGACTCAGCTTACTGAGTAGGTGGCATTATAGATGCAAGCCACCACACCTGGCTAATTTCTGTATTTTTGTTAGAGAGGGAGTTTCGCCATGTTGGTGAGGCTGGTCTCAAACTCCTGACCTCAAGTGATCCACCCACTTCAGCATTCCCTAGAATTACAGGCCTACCACATGCCTGCCTATCGTCTTCACATTGGATAGGCTGAGAAGGATGAAGAAAAAGAGGAATTGGTTTTGTTGTCTCAGGGGTGTCAGTAGCAAAAGAAAATCCACATGTAAGTGGATCCACACAGTTCAAATCCATGTTGTTCAAAGGTCAAGTGTATATTGAAGAAAATTCTGCCATGTGTCTCTAGACTAGAGGAAGGAGTGGAGTACTTTTCTTGAATATCTATTTCCCAACTGTGTGAAATGTTAGGGAGATGAGAATTACTGTTTATTAGTATTTGGAGGAGTATTTCCTTCTAGCCACCATAATATGCAGGCTTGATGATTTAAAAAAAAAAAAAAAAAAGATTAAAAAACAAAACAAAAAAGAACTCCTTTTTTTGTTTGTTTGAAAAGAAGACAGAAGAGGCAGATAAATGAATATTTGGAGAGAATTGGAAATAATAAAAAAGTCATGATGGTTTTCTCACAGATAAAATCCTTTGCAATCTGCTTATCTGTAAGTCTACTCTATCACCTGGAATCTACTAGAAAAGCAGTTGGAGAAAGTTGGAAGCTAAGAATGGACAGTGCCCGGGGCCGAAGTTAAAGGCAAACCTCAAATATAAAAAGAATTTGCATCTAAAAAGCATTCCACAAGTTTACTGTGGAAATGTTAATTAATAGATGTTAATTAATAATCCCAAAATGTTTAGGATATCGAATATTTATGCTTCACAAATCTTGTTATTTTATTTTTATTTATTTATCTACTTACTTATTTTGAGATGGACTCTTGTTCTGTCACCCAGGCTGGAGTGCAGTGGCACCATCTCGTCTCACTGCAACTTCCACATCCTGGGTTCAAGCAATCATCCTGCCTCAGCCTCCCGAAGAGCTGGGATTGCAGGCATGTGCCACCATGCCTGGGTCATTTTTGTATTTTTAGTAGAGACGCGGTTTTGCCATGTTGTCCAGGCTGGTCTCCAACTCCTGACTTCAGGTGATATGCCCTCCTCGGCCTCCCAAAGTGCTGGGATTACAGGCATGAGCCACCTCACCCAGTCTTATTTTATTCTTGATCTCTATGTTGACCCCTATCAATAAGTTCATGTCTGAGCCCTTAGATTCTTTCACCAAATCAGAGTTAGAGCATCTCCCCATGATTTCATCTATGAACAAAATAGTGTGTATCTGGGTGGAACATCCCAGAGGTATTTTTCCCAGTTCTTCCACTGTGTGTGTAGAGGTCGTCCACGACTTGTGACTTGAGGAGTGCAGGGAATAAACTCGGAAATATTCCTCCTGTATGGCTCCCAGTTGCCATAAATTTTACCATCATGTCCTTTAGGTTTCCTCAAGGTAACACTTCTCTGAGAGTATGCCACCTGTTACAACACTTAGTTATTCACTATAACATATACCTGGATTGACATTTTTTTATCAACTTGCTTCTCTTGTGCACAGTTACCTGTGACTAAGGAAGTGGGGGTATTTGAGATTATGGAAGAGAGAAAGGAGCATTTTGTACGTGAGAGACTACCTAGGCTTTTGGTCTAGGTTAGGACACATAGTGGGGTCCCTAGGTAGCTGAAGTTTTTCCAGACACAATGCTGTTTATGTGGATCTTGGACATTCACAATTCATTTTCCTTTAGCTCCTTTTTCAAAATAATCCTCTGATGCAGATAATAACAATTTCTCCTTTTACTTATGAAGAAGTTGAAATTCAGGGAGAATTTACATAGCTTATTCAAATTTATGCAGCTAAACAGTGATAAAGCTGAGACTTACCCAGAGTCTTCTTGTATTAGTCCATTTTCATGCTACTAATAAAGACATACCTGAGACTGAGAAGAAAAAGAGGTTTAGGCCAGGAGTGGTGGCTTGCCCCTGTAATCCCAGCACTTTGGGAGGCCAAGGTGGTCGGATCATGAGGTCAAGAGATCGAGACCATCCTGGCTAACACGGTGAAATCCTGTCTCTACTAAAAATACAAAAAAATTAACCAGATGTGGTAGCATGCACCTGTAGTCCCAGCTACTCGGGAGTCTGAGGCAGAAGAATTGCTTGAATCCGGAAGGTGGAGGTTGCAGTGAGCCAAGATCTCACCATTGCACTCCAGTGGCCAACAGAGTGAGACTCTGTCTTTAAAATAAAAAAAAAAAAGAAAGAAAGAAAGAGAAAAGAGGTTTAATGGACTCTCAGTTCCACTTGAATGAGGATCCATCACAATCACGGCAGAAGGCAAAAAGGAGCAAGTCACATCTTATATGGATGGCAGCAGGCAAAGAGAGGAGAGCTTATGTAGGGAAAATCCCATTTCATCAGATTGAATGAGACCCATTCACTGTCAAGAGAACAGCAAGGGAAAGACCCACCCCACATAATTCAATCATCTCCCACTGGGTCCCTTCCACAATACATGGGAATTATGGAAGCTATACGATGAGATTTGGGTGGGGACACAGAGCCAAATCATATCACTTCTGATTTTAAATTCCCTGTTCTTTTCACCAGAGTATGAAAGGCTTCAACTCTAAAATGATATTTCTAAGTTCCACAATTTCACCAAAGATCGGTTTTAAAATACATGTTAGAGGTTTTACTAATGATTAGTAAGAGTAACTACTTTTCTACATGAGGGAGAGTATGTTCACTGTTCAAAGGACTAGTGTGAGGTTGCAGCATATACATGTGTAATGTATTACAAATCAAATACATATATGATCAGAAAACAATAGAGAAATTTTATTTAAGATCACAGGTATCTTACTCCATTGTTCCCTCAGTGATTATATGTCTACCAACAAGCAAGTAGGTAGACACAGAGATCTGTTTGTCAGGCAATCTCATTTTCTTCCTGCCGCCTCTAATGTGAGTATCTCACCACAATAAGTATGATTCGATTGTTTAAAATATTTTGTCATATGAGCTTTTTTACCTTAGGCATTGTCTTTAAAAACTAAGCTCTTGGGACTCAGCTCTACAATGTTCTATTTGTTGTTTTGTAACAATGTTTTTGAATATGCCTGCAAAATATTAGTTCTATATGATGTTATACACATAAGTGAACACATTCTGAGTTGCATTAATAAATTAACAAGATTGACTACAGGATTTTTCAGTTCCCTTGATATGCAAATGCAAGCATTAGTCTCTAAGTTGGGGGGCAGAAATATATTGGGCCAAATTTTCTAGTGTGTGTCATGGGCCTTGCATACTTGGGACAACATTTTCAATTTTACACACACATACATATACACACATGCACACACAGTCATATATAGAGAGAGAGACACACACATATACATGTATATAATTTTTGTATATGAAATGTAGAGCTGTTAGCTTTTTGTGATGAATTATACAATCTCTAATGTTAGAAAGAGGAAATAGGAAATTTTGAGATGGTTGAAATAAAAGAAAAGGAAAAGGAAAGAGACATGTCTGGAAGTTTCCATTGTATCTCCTGATTCAGGACTAAACACCCAATTGTGAAAAGACTTGAGGTTGGAAAGTATTTTCTAGATGCTGGTCAAACAAGGTCCCAAGACACCACCTGGAAAGATTGAAGGGACACTGAGCACGTGCAGAAGAGAGCTGTGTCACCTGCCATCCCTCCTGTCCACCCAACCCGAATCAGAGGGCAGACTGTTCATTTAAATGGGAGGGCTAACTAAACATCTAGCCATTCTGCAACATCACCTGAAAATCTCAGGGTGGACCAAACGGGAAGGGTATGATACCAGTAAAGGATAATTTCTGAAGGAAATAATGTTTATACTAGAAAAAGAGGAAGCCAAGTCCTGTCCCGGCACTCTCTTTTGAAGCCATTTGCTTCACTCACCTTCAGGTCCTCATGAAGGAAACTATTATAAGTAATATAGCCTAACAGGAATGAGCATTCTGGCTTTTTCTGTGGGGAAGTTTGTGGGAAGACTTAGCATACTCCATTGACCATCCTCAGTTGTTCTGAGAGACATTATAGCCATTTTGGCTACAAGCCAACCTGCTGTACTAGTGTGGTTGACACAAACTACATACAAATCATCAAAGGAATTTATTTCAAGGAATTTTACCATAGCAACATTGACCTCTATCATTCTTGAGAAAATGAGTGTTAATGTGAGATATTCCCAACACATTTTTAGGAAATTACAGTAGATAGGATAGAATCCAATGGGACAATTCCAGGCATCCCTGGAAACTAACTAATTTAAAGCTAGCCTTCAGGCTTCCCACCATCCTGTCTTCACTCAAAGTCTGTGTTCTTCCACTGTGGAAGATATAATAATAACTATGGGCCAATGGGACCAGTGTGACAGGATAGAGAGTTTGCAAAATACATGTCCAAGATCAGCCATGAGACACCACCTTCCACAAAAATCCGTTCATCTTCATGAAAAGGAAATAATGAAATAGTTTTAAGATTGTGAAATTCATGCAGGCACAATGCAAAGTCAGTATAACATTTTCTTGTTTAATATGACCATATCTCTTTGTTTAATTGGATCACAATCAAAAGGATAGTTTGATACTGTGAGTGTAACTGTGTTCAGAATCAGGAACCTAATTAAGCCTTGTATTTCTTAGGATTAGAAGAAGTAATTCAAGCACAGAATTTCAGAGGAAAAAAACAAATTTCAGAAGGAAAGGTAGAGAGAAACATATCTGGGTAAAGACAAGATAATTTTCATCTCTTCTTTAACGTGGCATGCATACACAACCACATCTACCACACACCCATCAACACATAATTTTTCTTTTTATTGGACTTCATGCCTTCCCCTCAGCTTGAAGTAAGGCAAACCTTTGGACTGTTGACAATGATAAATAATTGATGATACCTTATAAGTTTGCTCATAAACATCTAAATATCAGAGAAATACCCTGTACACTACTGGAAACTATTTAGATGTTCATCTGGAAACATCTCAAGATGATTATTCATTAGGGTTGTTCTCTCTTCCTTATATTGCCAGGGTTGGTTACATGTGTGGCTAAGAAGGAGAATGCTTACCTGTACCCTGTGATGTAGCACTCTAATAAGGATTGCTGACAGATACATTCACCAAAAATAGTCATCAGTTGTCTGTCACAGTGACCAAAATACAAAATAATACTCCATTGGGGCTGCTAATTAAAATATTATGACATAAAGAATCATATATTTTAGAACCAGAAATAGGACTTACTGCCATTTTGTTAATTATTTTTCAACTGTTTTCCAGTTTTGTCTTCCTTTATGGTAATTTTTTGTGGTGGCTTCCTTCGATTCTTGTTTTATTCTTTGGGGTATTTACTATAGGTTTTTAAATTTATGGTTACCATGGGATGTATGTAAAATATTTTATAGTTATAACATTCAGTTTTAAAATGACAACAATTTATTATTGTTACACTCTACCCTTTAACTTATCCTCCCATTCTCATTTTATGTTATTGATGCCACAATTTATATCTTTTATATATTATGTATAATTAATAAGTTATTTTAACTATGCTTATTTTAATACTCACCTTGCTTGTACAACCTGCAGGACTATGAATCCAATAATCCCTCTTTCTTTGTAAATTATCCAGTCTTAGGTCTTTCCTTATAACAATGCAAAATGGACTAACACAGCCCTCATGGACATGGATGTTCACTTGCCTCTCCAAATTTGGGAAGTTTTCTGTCATTTGTTTCTTTAAATTAGCTTTCTTCCTCTTTTTCTTTCTCTGCTTCTTCTGGCATCCCTAGAATGTGTACATTGTTTCACTTCATGGTATCTCATAAGTTCAGCAGGCTTTTCTTTGCTTTTTCCATCTTTTCTTTGTTTTTTTTTCCCCTGACTAATTTCAAATTTCTTTAAGCTCACAGAGTCTTCAATCTACTTGACTGAGTCTGTTGTCAAAATTCTCTATGAAATTTTTTCAGTTTAACCATTGTGTTCTTTAGCAGAAGAATTTTATGTTTTTTATCTCTTTGTTGATGTTCTCATTTTGTTTGTATATTATTTTTCTGATATTGTTTAGGATTCTATCTGTGTTCTTTTGTAGCTCACTGAGCTTCTTTAAGACAATTATTTTGAGCTTCTTTAAGACAATCACGAACTTTCTCAGGCAGTTCATAGATATCCAATTCTTTAGTATCTGTAACTAGTGCTTTAATTTGTTCCTTTGTTGATGTCACGTTTTCCTGATTATTTGTGATCCTTATTGCCTAGTATTGATTTTTGTCCATTGGAAGAAGTAGGCACCTACTTCAGTCCTTACAGAAGGGCTTCATCAGGAAAAGCCCTTCACTAGTCAGCTCATCCATATATTCTTGGCAAGCTGTCTGGTAGTGTCTACAGTTAGGCTTACTACTGGAGTCCTTGGGCAGATGGGTAGGGTGCCTGGGTAAGCAGATAGGCAAGAATGACACTGGGTTTACAGGTCATAGTCTGGTTTCTGTGTCTATGTGATTGAGCCTGGAGCTTGGTTCTCCTGGGGTATGCTCAGATTCTAGGTTCATGAGGGACAGCCTGGTGCTATTGTTCATGAAGCAGACCTATTTACTGCATCTGTTGTGGAAAGTCAGGGACCCTGAATGGAGGGACCAGCTGGATCCGTGGCAGAGGAATATCAATTGTGAAGATTTCATGGACATTTTTCAGTTCCCAAATAATACTTTCATAATTTCTTATGCCTGTCTTTACTTTAATCTCTTAATCCTGTTATCTTCATAAATTAAGGATGTACATCACCTCAAGACTGCTGTGATAATTGTGTTAAATGTACAAATTGATTGTAAAACATGTGTGTTTGAACAATGTGAAATCAGTGCACCTTGAAAAAGAAAACAATAACAGCGATTTTTAGGGAACAAGGGAAGACAACCATAAGCTCTGACTGACTGCAGGATCGGGCAAAAAAAGCCATATTTTTCTTCTTGCAGAGAGCCTATAAATGGACATGCAAGCAGGAGAGATATTGCTAAATTCTTTTCCTAGCAAGGAATATTAATATTAATACCCTGGAAAAGAAATGCATTCCTGGGGGTAGGTCATAAACGGCTGTTCTGGGAATGTCTGTCTTATGCAGTTGAGATAAGGACTGAGATACGCCCTGGTCTCCAAGCCTCCTCCTTCAGGCTTGCTAGGGTGGGGAAAAACGCCATCCTGGTAAATCTGTGGTGAGACTGGTTGTCTGCTCTCAAACTCTATTTTCTGTTGTTTAAGATGTTTATCAAGACAATACGTGCACCACTGAACATAGACCCTTATCAGTAGTTCTGTTTTTGTCCTTTGCCTTGTGATCTTTGTTGGACCCTTATCAGCAGTTCTTCTTTTGCCCTTTGTCCTGTTCCCTCAGAAGCATGTGATCTTTGCTAGACCCTTATTAGTAGTTCTGCTTTTTGTCCTTTGAAGCATGTGATCTTTGTACCTACTCCCTGTTATTACATCCCCACCCCTTTTGAAACCCTTAATAAAAAAGTTGCTGGTTTGAGGCTTAGGTGAGCATCATGGTCGTACTGATATGTGATGTCATCCCCAGCAGCCCAGCTGTAAAATGTATCTCTTTATACTGTCTCTCTTTATTTCTCAGCTGGCCAACACTTATGGAAAATAGAAAGAACCTAAGTTGAAATATTGGGGGTGGGTTCCCCCACTATGCCTCTGTGGGAGTGGGCCTAGATCCTCTGTGGAAGCCAGTCTCAAGTTTGTGTCTATGGGGACCAACCTGGTGCTAGGCTGAACCTTAAGACTGAGTCCACAAGGGATGACTTGGTACTCAGATGGTCCTGAAGCCTGAGTCCATGAGGCTGGGCCTGTGTCTTGCATATGCTAGAGCAAATATTGATCCTGAGTTAACTGGAACTTGGGCCTTCAGGATCAACCTGGAACCTGGGGCCAGCCTGGTAGTGCGGAAGGCCTATAAGCTTGAGTCAACAAAAGCTGTTTTGTAGTCTGGGTTCACAGCATTGGTCCTGGAGCTTGGGTCTGTGGATGCCAGCCAAAGTCAGGCTCTAATAATGTGGGCCTGTACCCTGAGTCTACTGGAGCATGGGGATTTTGGAGGTGACCTAAAGTCTAGGACCCTGGGTCTGGCCTGGTGCCTGGGGCCACAGGGAATGGCCTGAATTCTGGATCTGTAGGAACCATATATAAGGCTAGGCTCATGGGGGCTGGCTTACAGCCTGGAGCCACAGGGGCTGGTCTGACTTTGGAGAGGACCTTAAGGCTATGATCTTATGGGGCAGGCTTGAACCCTGGGTCTGCTGGAGTGAGCCCGGACTCAGGGTCTACTGGAATATTTATTTGCAGCTGCTGGCCTGGAGCTGGGGCTATAAGGGTAACTCTGGTACTAAAATGGGCCTGGTGATAGAATCTGCAGTGTATAGTCACATTCACTTCACTTTCTTTGACCCACATGAAGGGTGTCTCTCTTTGCAGTATGTTGCCCAGGCTTAGGGGAAGGATGAAAAGGGTAATGTAAAACAGTGTTTCTACCATCTTCAATGTATGTTTTCTTATTTCTTTGTTGCACTCAGATGCTGTAATTTGTCACCTGAATTTTTTGGCTCTTGTGAAGATATTTTTGTGCATGGATAAGTTGTTCAAATCAATCTTTCTGCAAAGGACCAGCACTGGAAAATCCTATTCTGCCATCTTGCTGACACCATCCTCTAAAGTCTCCAGTTATTTAGAATCATTCTATTCCTCCTGGCAAGGAGAGGAATCTTCATTCCTCACAAATGAAGATTTCCTTTAGTAGTGTAAATTTGTCTTACAAAAGGATACCTTTCTATTCAATTTCTCCTGAGTGTACAGTTTCTCAAAATAATCCACTCAAAATAATATTTATGGCAAAGAAGCATATTCTCGGGTGGGATATTCAATTTTCCTATAATTTCTGTACCCAGTACTGTTAAGTAACACTTAGGTTGTATCCTACTTTTTTGTTTTACTTCTATGCATGACATTGGTACATTTCCAACAAGTAATGACTTTACACACTTCTTCAGTTCTCCCCTGATATTACAGCTTTGTATATGGAATCTCCTAAGTCAAAAGTTTGCCAATATTCTTAAGATTCTGATACGATATTATCAGATGCATTTGAATCGGAGCAATTCCATCTTGAATAGGGACTGGATAAAATGAAGCTGAGACTACTGGGTTGCATTCCCAGAGCGTAATGCATTCTAAGTCACAAGATGAGGTAGGAGATCAGCACAAGATACAGGTCCTAAAGACCTTGCTGATAAAACAGATTGCAGTAAAGAAGATGGCTAAAATCCACCAAAACCAAGATGGTAACGAGAGTGACTTCTGGTCATCCTCACTGCTACACTCCAACCAGCACCATGACAGTTTACAAAGCCATGGCAACATCAGGAATTTACCCTATATGGTTGAAAAAGGGAGGCATGAATAATCCACCATTTGTTTAGCATATAATCAAAAAATAACCATAAAAACAGGCAACCAGCTGCCCTCGGGGCTGCTCTGTCTATGGAATAGCCATTCTTTTACTCCTCTACTTTCTTATTAAGCTTGCTTTCACTTTACTCTATGAACTCGCCCTAAATTCTTTCTTGCACAAGACCCAAGAACCTTCTCTTGGGACCTGGATCAGGACCTTTTTCTGGTAACAATATAATAGCATCTCTTTCTGAAAATACAAATATATCTACTACCAGCTGTTCTCAGGAAAAGCTGTCCTCAGTGATCTATCACTAACTACTTCAATGCATTAACAAGATGGCATGCTTAAGGCTCTGTTTTGTGCCACTGTGTTCTATTTGCATGGTTTCTTTTTAAGCTTCTTGTTTTGAAAATCCCGGGGATCATTTGAAGTGACTAGGGATCTGACAAGAGAAAGGAGGGAGAAAAGAATGCAAAATATAGGAGAGAAGCAATGACCAAGAAAATAACCCCTTGTTCTATCAGTTCTGGAATCAAAACAACACCATTGTTTAAAAGCAAAATAAACAAATACAGTGGGGCATGAAATTTTACTGTAATACTGGCCAGTCAAAGCAATTGCAATGATATTTTCCATTATGACCAGAAAGATAATGTAAAAAAGATAATTTTCACTGAGAAGGGAAAGTCAGGAGAGAGAGATGTAATGATGGTTCAAGAATTCCTCATGCCCTGTGTGTGTTAGTTGTAGCCTCTTCCCTTTGAGCAGGCTAAGCCATCTTTAAAGCTCTCCTAAGCTACAGCTCCAGGGTAACATTTAAACAGCTTACACTCTGCCTTGAGTCACAAGCAAAGGTGAACTGATCAATTTTTGCAGCCATGCCATTCTGGGGAAGCGTTTGCTTTTTTAATTGCTCAGCTAGGGTTCATTGGACATAATTGAACAGCCACCTGATTAGAGGGCACAGGCTGAGAACGGTAGGAACCAGCTGTCATGAGTCTCCTGCACTTTGAGTGGGTTCCTCCTGCCGGCTTTCCCCCTGCTGGGGTGAATGAAACTGAACCATTCTCTCATGCTACCTTGACTGAGGAGGTGAACAGGAAGTCCCTTCAACCCAGCCAGCTAGCCAGCAGCAAGAAAATAGCCAGCCAAGTGTTTCTCTTTCACAACCAGATGTTAACTGAAAGCTTCAAATTTCAGGGATTTCATTAAATGTGAGAATTACACCTCCTCCTCCTCACCTGCAAAAAGCAGCGGACTCCCTGGGGGAGAAAGGCAGCTCCACTTGCAGAGTGCCTCTTTCCTAGCTCCCTGCTGACATCTTTGAATAGGGCTGATGCCATGAAAAGGGATCTAGTTTCTAATCCCGAGAGGCCTTAGGACAGGAAGCATTCTCGTGGAAGGAAAGAGAACATTTTCTGTGAGCATTTGTCTTTGCCATTGCCATAGTTATACTAACTAAAGTTCATCAGCTTTTGAAAAACAATCATCTTGCAATGGAAACAGCTGCTCCAGCTTGATCTTGCTGACAGCTTTCTAAACACTGTAGGCAGAGACTTCTTAGCCCACTCACTTCTTCTTAGCCCACTTAATTTGAGTAAGCAAATCTCTCATAATTATCCGTAATGTCTCCTACTCTTTATATCATAATATGATAGAATTTTAAGTGGGTAGAAGCAAAGTTTTTGGGATAGCCTTATTTTCATGGAATTTATTTATTTATGAAAGTAATAATAAAAGTGTGACCTTATATGAACGAAGTTGTCAAAAAATAAGGCCAATTATGCATATGCTGTATTTGACTTAGTACATTACTTCTTTAATCTCTATCCCATGTAGGGAGAAAACGGATAAACTTTCCCTTTAACCTCTGAAGTTTCACTGAAAAATTAACTTACGAAGATAGGTTAATTCTGAAACCATCTTTGCAAAAATTGTAACAGTGAGAAAATAATGACAATGAAAGAGATCTGATCTAATCAGCCCTCATCTTGCCTTTAACCTCCAAACTGCCGTAGGTGATTCCCAGGCTTGGGCCAAGCCCTTCCCCATTTCTATGCCACCTTTATAAAACTAATGAAAGGCCACCAGTTTGGGTGGATGAGGGACCTGAATTCTGCTAAAATGTAGGTGTAATTAAACAATTACCAGCTGTTATTCTGGAGGTTATAAGATTTGCAACTTCCCCAATTCCCTATTGTGAAACCTAAGATTGGTCTTTTCAGATGTCTTTTCAGGCTTTTGCATTTCTGAATAAATGGCCCCATCCAGATGACTCTTGGCTCAATTTGTCTTGTGGCCCCCACCCAGATGCAGATTCAATCCATGAGGACCATTTTCCACACTTTTATGATTGCATTCCCAACCAGTCAGCACCACCCATTCCCCTAGCCCCCTGCCCACCAAACTACCCTTGAACCCTGCCTCCACATTTTTGGGGATATTGATTTGAGTAATTACTGTCTCCCACATGTTGTGACCAATCTTGTGTCAATTAAAGTCTTTATTGCAATGCGGTAATCTCAGTGAATTGGTTTTGTCTTTGTGTAACCGCCCAATGGGTTCACCTTGCCACTGCTTACACAGGGGAATTACAATAGAGAAAGAGTAATTCATGAAGAACCAGCTGGGTGGGAGACTGGAGTTTTAACATTACTCAAATCAGTCTCCCCAAGCATTCAGGGATCAGAGTTTTTAAGGACAACTTGGTGGGTGGAGGGAAGCCAGTGAACCAAGAGTGCTGACTGGTTAGGTAGGAGATGAAATCATAAGGAATCAAAGCTGCCCTTTTGCACTGAATCAGTTCCTGGGTGGGGGCCACAAGATCAGATGAGCCAGTTAATCAATCTGGGTGGTGACAGCTGATCCCTGAAGTGCAGGGTCTGCAAAATATCTCAAGCACTGATCTTAGGAGCAGTTTAGGGAGGGTCAGAATCTTGTAACTTCCAGCTGCAGGACTCCTAAACCATAATTTCTAATCTTGTGGCTAATTTGTTAGCCCTACAAAGGCAGTCTAGTTCCCAGGTTCCCAGGCAAGAAAGAGGTTTGTTTTGGGAAAGGGCTATTATTGTCTTTCTTTTAAACTATAAACTAAGTTCCTCCCAAAGTTAGTTCAGCCTATGCCCAGGAATAAACAAAGACAGCTTGGAGGTTAGAAGCAAGATGGAGTTGGTTAGGCCAAATCTCTTTCACTGTTTCAGTTACAATTTTGCAATGGCAGTTTCATCTGCAGTGGGCAGGAAGAACCCATTAGGCGATTACAATTGGCGAAAAGGCATACAAATTTATTAATGTGTACAAGGGGAAAATCACAGAGTGATTACGCATCTCTCAATGGAGTTTAGAAGCTTGACTATCACCCTGGCAAAAAACAAGTTACAAGAGGAGCAGAAGAGGAATTCTGTTGAGGGGCAATAAATGGTTGCTAGAGAGAATGAATGGTTCGGGGAACTTGTAAATAGTTCTCTTTGGAATTTGAATGATACTGAGAGACAGACATCACCTTGGGAAAAGGTCTGTTCAGGTGTAGTTACATAGTTGGTCTTCTTTTCTGCAATGGATAATGAGATAACAGTTCCTCAATCCTCTTAGGGTTCCTGGCGGCGTCTGAAAATAAAACAGTTTCCACTTAAAGCTGACTCACCAAGGAAAACAATTCTTTTGTTTTTATTTTTCGTCACCTCAGTATGTTCCTTCCTTAGCAACTTTTAACCAGAATTCTTTCCTAAGGGGTCAGCAGAAACCAGCTCTAGAAAACAAGAAATGGATAACTCATTTCTTTATCACCTTTAGCCAATGATCCAAGGTCACAACTGACTTCCCTTCCTTCTTTGCAGTTCCAGTGTAGTAGCTCCCCGGTTTCACAATGCATCCTTCCTAATAATATTAGAGACCACTGACCATAGAGTGGTTTTGGCCAGTCTAGGAGGATTTGCAGTGAGGATTTTCATATTCCCTGCTTCAGCGTTTGATGTGAGAGGGCCAATAGCTGCACCCTCCAATCATGCTATTGCCCTATTTTTTTGTACATGGAACCCATGAAGAGGCATGGTGCTCAATTGTGCATGAACATGTTCCTTCTTTCATAAATATATGACTCCTCCTATGGCTTATTGAATAGTATATTTGGCCACCCCATTCAGCATAAATCCCTGTCTTATTCTTCTGACCTTTGAAGTCCTTGTTTTTTAGATTTCTGGCCAGAGGGTGCCCTTCCCGGTCAGTCAAAATGGCCACCTGCTGGCTGCAACCCTTTATGAGAAATAAAACTCTCTTTTCCAAATTTATGAACCTCATCATTCCATAGCTGGTACCATAATCCAGGGATGTGCTGCTCCAGCAGCACTATTTGCCATATTTATTGAGAAAAACACATTCTGTTTTGAAGTTGACTTTATGAGATGTACCTATATGTCCAGAAAATGTCAATCTACATATTTATCTTGAAGTTGACAAGCTGGAAGGAAGTGTGCCTTTGTAGAGCTTGCGTATCATTGCCCTTTCATGGCTGCAGGTGATAATTTGCTATATTCTTGTTAACATCTATCCCTAAAAGCATCCCCTTCAAATGATAGCTGTGAACTGAATTAACCTCAGAAGTGAAGAAAATGAAATTGTATTTAAAATGCAGATAGATTCACAGAATACTCTGTCCTAGTACACAAATGTTTGTAGGCTAATTTCCCAGTTGATGATGTGGAACTCAGCTTAGTCAATTGGTTTGGACTTGTGAAAGCTAGTGCTGTGGACATCTTGTTTTTTTTTTTTTTACGGAGAAACAATGTGAGGGTGGAATAGAAATAGATTCTGAGACATGTTTCTTTAGATCATAAATCCTTTAGATCATGCATTCTCAGAGAATCTATCACTCCCAAAGGGATATAATTGATTCTTATTTTTGTGGGTTGAAAAAGTGTATATGCTATACATATGCACATATATATATTTCTATGTGTACTTCATAAATAGTATATCTATAGTATTGAAATGTCATGGGAGGTGCAATTAGAAAAAAATTGTCTAAAAAATCTTCCATGGGGAAAATAAAATTGAAATAAAAGTTAAGAAACACAGCTTTAGAACAAAGATAAAAGGAAACTAAAATAGAAATAAAGACTGCTTAAAATGTTTATTTAAAAGCAAATTAAAATTGAGAGAGCATGAACCTGGTGAAAGAGAAGAAAAGACAATGTTTTTATAGGGAGTGAAAATACACAAATCATTTTCAGCTTAGGGGCATAAATAGGAAAGTGATCTAAAACTTACCTTTAGAGATAGCAAGCACCTGTTAACAGAAAGAAGAGTGAAAGCACAGAGATCTCATTCAATAAATTAAGTGTATGCTGAGTTAGTAGAGTAACATAAAGTTGCACTTTTAAATTATGTTAATTCTATGTATTCTGTTTTTTAAATTCCTTCTTGCTTTTGTGACACTAACTTGCTCATTTAAATTGACTAAGAATGCTGTACTTCAGAAGACAGAAGAGAAAAGGGTCTGGCATAGTCAGGGCCAGATTCATGGACATGCAACCTGTGCAGTCACACAGGACACCATATGTAGAAGGACCCCGTGCTTGGTTCAAGACTCTTTGGGCAAAGGAAACAGCATTTCATTTTGCACTATGTCCTGCAAATTAGGTAGCTGGTTCTGAGTAGAGTACTAAAATAAGGGCAGATAAGTCTTGTCTTTGCAGAGATATTTCCCTTTGCCAATTTAATTTCTCAAGGCATTATGAGAAGAAAGCTGCTAGGGGAAGTTGTAGACAAACTCTTCTTGCTTAAGTGTTCTAGGGGTAATGATTTACTAAACATTTGCAGAAGTGAGATAACATAGTGTCTTTAAATGTGAACATATGTCCTACTTATAAGAAAGCATTGCTACCACGAACTTCAGCTTCATGCTGTTACTCAATTGTTCTTCCTGTATGATCCTCAGCTCCATTACTGTTACGATTGCCATAAAAAATTGCAAATGTTGTAGCTTGGAAACTGATTGCTTAAAACATGATTCTTTAACATTCTGAACTGAAGAAGCAACTTCAAGATCTCTTTGACCTCCCTGCCGCTATCTCTCCTAAAGAACAAGACAAAGTTGTTCTCTAAAGTTCTTTTATCCACTAAAAGCTGACTCACCTGTCTTTTCTTGGTCAGGAACTCAATTTTTAGGGTTTCTTTGGGGTTTCCTTGGCCAAAGGGGGGATTCCTTCAGTCAATATATTATTTTTTCTTTCTCAATGGGGACATTGTCATGGGGCTAGAGAAAGAGTTGGATAGAAAGTTACCTGAGGCTAAAGATAAAGGGCACAGATAGAAGACTTCAGCACTCTGGTCAGATTCCCAGGCAAGGAAAGAATGGCCAAAGGGCAGTTGTGAAACACAAAATACCACTTTTCCTAAAGGTAAGATCAAACTTTCCCAGATCTTTTTAAATGATATTCTTCTATTGGTTCATGAATTATCTCTTCTATTGCATGAAGACATGGCAAAAAGATTAAAGCAAGCACAAAGTATTCACTTCCATATAGCAACTAGCTCACTATGGAATGAGGTTTAACTCAGCTTGAAACAGATAACATAATTTAAAGCAATTTACTATCTTGGAATTATATTGCTTGGACCACTCTGAAATTATATTGCTAAAGCAGGATAGCTAGAAAAAGTAAAGATCAGTGAAATCATCAAATCCCCATTGTACCTTATTGTATCAGCCTTTTTTATGCTTAAACCCACCATAACAACTCCTGCAGTAAAGAGATACACAAGTTTGTTTTTTTCCATCTAGGAAGAAACTACATAGCAAGCAATGAAATGTCAAACTGGAAAGGGTCAGAGAGAAACAGGAAACAGTCTGTTGAGAACCTATGTTTGGTGAATAGAAAATCAGGAGACATATTAATAATTCCTGGTGGAGGACCCCATGATGTTGTTCATTGCTTTTCTTGCTTTTATGCTTTAATTCACCAAATGGTCATTGAGCACCTATTGTATGCAAACAATTATACTAGATGTTCTGTGAGATTGAATTTAAACTATAGTCATTTTTCTTCCAATCCTGCCTTTTCCAATATGTATATATATTTACAGGGTTTTATTTATATTGCAATAGAGGCTCCCTTCATCTGTCCACCTCCTAGCATCCACACATAGCTTTAAAGTTCTTTTATAATTAGCTTAAATGTGTGTGAATGAAGCCCATCCAGGAGCATGTAATGACTAACCTTCCCCAGGCCTGTAAAATATTCAGCAGTTCAGCATTATTTCTCTAGTCATATTAATCTAAGTTTGGGGTGAGAAAGGAGCAGGGAAGATGAACCTGGATCTTTTAACTGAGAAGCATGTTTCTCAAAGACTCAGTCCCTCCAGGTCATAATTTTTTCCTTGCTGCAAGATCCATAATCTAAGAAAGACTACTTTTATTGTTTTTGGTTAATTACTTGGAAACCCCACTTTCTATTACTATTAACAGACCATTCAGTGCCTGCCTGTTAATAACATCCTCCATCATCAAACAATCCAAGAACTTCAACGGGTTTCCTCAGAGTATAGGACATAGGAGAAGAAGGGTTCCTCAGCCCTCTTAGGGTTCCTGGTGAGGTCTGAACATAAAACTGACAAAGACAGACACAGGAGAGAAGCATAAGCATTTATTTAATAAATTTTACTTGACATGTGAATCTCCATCAGGAAATAAAGACCCAAAGAAACAGGGAATTCTGTCTGCTAAGGGAATTGTCTGCTAAGTCTGATAAAGAAGTGGATAGTTGGAGAGAAACAAATGAACAAAAAGGGTTAGGATTTAAGTCATAAACTGGGGGATAAATCAGCAAGGTCTGTTTGTTCAGACTATCTTCTGTGTCTTTTTGTCTTCAGAGATAATGACATTCCTTCCCTCTGGGCATAGATAGGACCCCTTTTGGAAGAAGGGTCTTATGATTACCTATTTCAGGGCAAGTTCAGCTGGGCTTCATGGCCCATGTCAGGGGAGAAGGGGCAAGAGGAATTCTGTTTCTATGGCCTATTTCAGTGGATAAAGGGGTCAAGGACATTTCAGTTTCTTTGTTCTACTTCAGGAGAGAAGGGGTTGGGAAAAGTTCAGAAAAACCACCCTGCTTTTTCCATTTTCTCAATTTTCTTCAGCTTAAAATACTCCACATGCCAAGGTGCCATATTTGGGGATATTGTGTTCTGAGCCCCAACAAGGATAGTATTTATAATTCTAAGAATGGGAACCTGATTGTTCCCAGGAATGCCTAGTTTCAGGACTTCCCTAATAATTCTAAATAGTTCCCTTGAAGCATAAAACCACCTATCCCCCACAATTTACTGTCTGTATTATGAGTTGGCAAGTTATGGCTTGTGGGGCAAATCCAGCCTGTGGCCTGGTTTTGTATAACCCATGAGCAAAGAATAGTTGTTTGTTTGTTTGTTTTCATTTTTAAAAAGTTATAAATAAAAGCAAAAACAAAAGCCAGAAAGAATATAAAATAGAGTACTTATGTGGTCCTCCAAACCTAAATATTTGCCATCTGATCATTTAAAGAAAAAGTTTGCTGACTAAGCAGCTACGTTTTCTGGGGCATATGCCCTGAGATTCATCATTGCATGCCAGGAAACTTTAGGACATGGACATACATGAGGATTTTAGGAGTGGAGGTTTAATAGGCAGAAGAGAAGAGAAGGAGAAATAACTCTTTCTATAGAGAGAGGTCACCAAGTGGAAAGGACTGGCTGGTGGCATATGTGCCAGATTTTATAGTCAAGCTTGAGGAGAAGGTGGCTGGTTTATATAGGGCTCACAGATTGGTTTGATCAGGTATGATGTTTACATAGTGCATGCAGAAGGCTTTTCACCCCACCCTAATCTTATTCTGCAAATGTTCTTTTGAGTTGATTGGTGCCATCTTGTCTGCTTCTTCCTGTACACATGGCTGGCAGAGAAGGGAATATGGAGCCACCATCTTGAACATGTCTAGTCCTTAGTTCCTGCCAACTTTTACCCATGCAAACTTCCAGCTTGCTTGTATATGTCTGCAGCTTGATTTTACAGGCTGCTCTTCATTAAAAAATGATTTGTGGCTGTTTTTTATTAAAAGGAAAAGTCTTACTGAGGACTCCCATACCCTTAATATCTGCCTAAATAATTTCTTCTTAACTCCTGTATCATTCCCCTCTCTGGAGTGGTAACGCTAACTGCTGTTATGGGGTGCTGGACTACGACTTTTCTGACTACTTCCTAATGAAAAGGGCACTTGTATAGGGAACAGCAGCTAGGGCTCCTCCTGTGGTTGATCTAAGGGTCCTTGGAAGAAAAGTGTATCTATCTGTGGTTCTGTCTGCAACATCATTTGAAGATTGATTGCAGTCAGCCATCCTGATGAGCTGTAACACTGGTTTGCCACCACCAGATGTTGCTGAAACATTAAGATAAAAGTAACATTCTGACTGGATGCAGTGGCTCACGCCTGTAATCCCAGGACTTTGGGAGGCTGAGGAGGGTGGGTCACCTGAGGTCAGGAGTTTGAGACCAGCCTGACCAACATGAAGAAACCCTGTCTCTACGAAAAATACAAAACTAGCCAGGTGAGGTGGTGCATGCCTGTAATCCTAGCTACTCGGGAGGCTGAGGCAGAAGAATCACTTGAACCTGGGAGGGAGAGGTTGCAGTGAGCTGAGATCACACCATTTCACTCCAGCCTGGACAACAAAAACAAAAATCCATCTCAAAATAAATAAATAAATAAACAACTTTTTAAAAATAACATTCCTTTTAGGATAAGTAGCATTGGATTTGGGTGGCTAGAGTAACTTCAGTGTTAACCTTGGCCAAATCTTTCCTGCAACTATTAATCCCTTCATGACTTCCACAAACCATCTAAGACATGCTTAAACTTTTTGTCTTGTCCTAAACATCCTTCTTTTAAACAGCCAACTATTCTCTTTAGGAAAAGTATTTACCATACAAGATCCTTTTTTATATAAAATCTCTTTTCTTTATAACTTTCTTAGCATAGCCAGGATATGACATATTACCAAACCCAATAAGTTCTAGAAGATTCAGTGATAGTAAAACTTATATGCTTCCTTTATGTTGGTAACTATTATCCCTGGTATAAAAATAATAATTAAGCAAAATACTACAGCAATGGGAACTCTCTGTCCAATGTTTCAGTTAAAAGGTGCTACCATGTATAGCTCTACTACAAATAGCAGAGTGAATATAGCAATTTCCTCAAAGGTGACATAGTAGAGTATTTCCATCTAAGAATTTACTTGTTAAGATGTAAAATTTCCATTTGGGAGTCTATGAAGTTCCTTGTTTTTTATTTTCCCAAAGAAACCTCCAGGTTATGGACATTCTACTCACTTTCATTACCTATCCGAATTTGCAGGTTAATTGCCCAGAACTAGCATATTGATCCAGATTTTTACATTTTCATCCCTTTTTATTTCTTCCAAGCTGCAGGAGATCACTATTTGATTCACAGGAATAAGCAGTGTTAATCTACAATGTTGGCAGAAAGCCTAAAAACAATTAATGGGAATAGAATTTAATGGCAAATGTATAATAACCTTTGGAGCACAATTTCTCTCTGCATTCCTCATTTTTGGTAAAAACAAATTGTAATAGGACCCTGTTGTTTGTAGAATAAACTGTAGTCTTTTACTTGGCCTGATTATTTGCATAAAGTGGAGCAAGAAAAATTATTTCTACATAGGACTTTTTGATTGACTTTGATGGAACTTTGTTCCACAAAGAATCTCACATAAGGCCTCTTTTAACTGAGCCCTGCCATGGGTTTATATCCTTAAATACCTGTGAGTTGAGTGACCCTTTTCTCTTAAGGTCACATGATAAACTTGGAGCTCCTATACCTGTTAGAAAGTGACATTCTTTACAGACCACAGGTCAGGAACCCTGTGCAGGGACTGTGTAGGCAGGGGTATGAGGCCAATTCTCCCCATGGGGTTTTATCAGCTCTGTGAGTTGAGATTGACTCCTTAAAGGGAAACACAACCTTCCAGTCAAAGCCTTGGTAAAATAACCAGTTATTTCCAATTGTGTCCTGTTGCAAAAGAAAAATGGATTCGTATTGCACTGATGCAAACAACGGTGTTGCCATAAGTTAAGAATACTCACAGATAGTTTCCAAATTCTACAGGAACCAGACAGAGAGAAACAAACATGTTCTAAGTTTTGTTCGCAGGAGTTTGCCTTACTAAATTATTAAAGGCCATACATAGATCAAAGTAAGTTTCCTTGATTCTGAAAAACAAACAAGGATCAGCAATATTCCAAGCATAAGTTGAACAGGTTGCTTTAGCTTTCTTAGTGCAGTCCATTTACTCAACTCTTGCTTTGCTTGATAATTTGTGAACATTTCAGTTCTTCATGAGTCCTGTAGGTTTTTATTCTCTATTCCAATGTTATAATCTTCAAAACTATTAAAAACTTGCATTTGAGAACACACGTTGAGTTCCTATAGCTTGATTATAAACCATCTTTTGAGAAGGAACAATGAAAAACAACAATTGTCTGCTAATGACAAAATTTCCAGGGTAGTTAAAATTAAAAACATGACTGACAAAGAAGTTTAGCTATTCCCATGGTTTACAATGACTTTAACTTTAATTATGATTGATGGCATATACTTAGACATTAGATTTTAGAAATCACGTACAATTTTGGAACATATGTTAGTGTTACTCATCAAAATATAACCTAAAGAAGATTGGACATCATTTTGGCAATTAAACATGTCATTTTGGCAATTATACAATTAAACATGTCAAATAATTCTGTTTACAACTTCTCTGGATGTTTCATGGGCCATCTGAACCATCCAGAAAGCCAGGCATCAGGAAACACAATTTTGAAACTTAGAGTTTGAGTTTTGGGACACCTGTTAAATATCGAAGGTTTAAAACACTTGATGTTATGAAATAGAATTCCAATTGCTATCAATTATATATTTTGCCAAAATGATGACTCAAAAGGCAAAAATCTTTATTAGCCTTTACTGTTACATGAAAATCCTGTGCAAAGCCAAATTTTACACTTGAATAAGTTTATTAAAGTTAAACCACCTTTTGATGAAACCTCATAGAAAATTTCATCTAATCATAACCTATTTGACCACGAGGTAAAATCTTACAAATCCTTCATAAACCCTTTGCTACAAAGCAGATTAGCATCTTAGGACAACCTTCTGTGCTTTTATTTCAATACTCAATTTATAAAAAGACCATGTAATACCTTTTTGAATTTAGTTAATGTTTACACATTTTTTGCAAGACTGATTTTTATAATCTTTCCACAACTTACTTGAACGTTTAGCTTTATCTTATCAAATTTAAGATAACTCCTTATCCCTGGGAAAAATTTACATTTCCATGCTTTCTTATAATCTTTTGCTAAAAACCACATATTACTGTTTTTATACACCTTGCGTGTGAAACCATTTAATGATCTCAAATACATGTTGCACGATTAACTCTTAGCAAATTTTACTTCTGGTGAAAAACTTAGTTAGTTACTGATTTTAATTATGTACAAGATGTGGAGTCAAGGACCCAGACAGAAGTACAGATAAGGTCTGCTTCTTTTTAGCATCTAACTCCACGTGTCCCAGGCCTTACCTAGCTGTAAAGCAGGCAATATACAACCTTGGAACATTTAGCAAACCTAGTATCTAAGATGTATAATTAAGACTATTTGTAGTTTGACAACACTTGCATTTTGCGAATAATCCCTAAGACTATTTTTATTTCTTAAATATTTAAGGAACACAAACTAAAAAATATTTGATTTCAGTGCTTATTTGTCTTTAAGTCAGTCAGTTAGAGCTATTTTTATAGACATTACACGCAACACATATATATCACCACAAAGTGATAGAAGATTCAGCACTTGCAAGATTTTTCGTTTTCCAGTTTCTTAATTGGCTTACTGGCTTCAGGGTGGAGCCCTTGGAGGAAAAGGGCCAGGAAAGCATGCATTTTTAGGGCCTAATAAGCAGACACAACTGAAGGCAAAGCCAGATCCCCAAAATTAAGGGTGCCATTTTGTACTGGATCTTGGATATCCAAAAAAAAGGGAGATACTGTGGAAGAAGACAGTGCAGTGCTTCTACCATGCATTTCATTGCAAAGCAACCCAAAACCAATCACCTTATTTTGTAATCAACCCATCCTCCATGGGAGTGTCATCTCTCAGTGGGGGGTGGGGATGTTTCCATAGCTTTCAGATGGCCATGAGCATGCTTTTCTGGTTCAAATGTGCAGAGTTAAGTATCCCTCCATAATACTATTAGTCATCCCTTAAAGTATATTTCCTGCCTAGTTATTGCACACCAAAGCTCTCTCATAATGCAAGATAATTTGATACCCCCAAACATAAAACTGTCAGATAACACAATGCAAAACAGAACAGACCCTTTGTTCTAAGAGAACAAAGAGAAATCATCCACTTCTAATTCCTGGGATTTCACGAGGAAAATATAGGTTTCTTTTTTCTCAAAACAGGGTCTGTGTCACCTCCTGTTTTTCCCAAGGAGTCCCAGGGTACAAGAAGTTATCTTAGGGCCTCTCAGGCTTACATTAAGAGTGGGAAGACAAAAAATGGAGAAAAATAATTCAATCGGCTGAGAAGAAAAAAACTTTTTCTAAAAAAATAACAAGATCCAAGAACATAAAAACATAAAAGTATTTAGGTATACCTGTAACTTCAATATCCATTTTTAATTAAGCTGAGCACACTTTAAGAAAATTCTTTTAAATTCCTTGTTACTCTACATTAGCTATACCAAGCAGTTAAAGTTTTTGGCTTTTGAACTTTACAAAAAGTAATTTCACAGGTGAAACCAACAATCCCTAATTAGGTTATGACTTAACTATGAGTGTAAAAGATATTTTTAAAGACATGATAAACAGCTTTTAAAACCATCATTGCAAAACTGTGACTGAGACAGTGAAAGACATCTGACCCAGACAACTCCATTTTGTTTCTAGCCCCCAAGCTATCCTTGCCCATCTTTGGGTTTAGGTCAAACCAACTTTGGGAGGAGCCTGGTTTACAGTTTATAGTCTAAAACAAAGATGACAGCAGCCCCTTCTTAAGATATACTTCCCTTCTACCTGGGGACCAGACCAAAACTTAGCCACAGAATTAGAAACTATGGCCCAGAAATCATGCAACTGGAGGGGACAAGAATTTGACCCTCCCTAAACTGCCTTCAAGATCAGTGCTTAAGATATTTTATAAACCCTGCCCTTGATGGATCAGCTGACCCCACCCAGATCAATAAATTAGTTTATCTGATTTTTTTTTTACCCCACCTGGGAACTGACTAAGTACAAGAAGACAGCCACCATTGCAAAATGGCAGAGACTCTAACAAAGTATTGCTACTTGGTTGCAGGTCATGTTCCCAAGGACATAAAACAAGATGGAGAACTGCAGCAAAGTTTATTACTGATTTTTTTTTGGGCTGGCTTGAACAGCAGACTCATGGGGTCCTGGGTCTCCATTCTAACATAACGTACCCTTTCTTTTGACAGAAGCATACAGAAAGACACAAAAAGCATACCAGAATGGCTACAGCTTAAGACCAACCTCACAAATTAAAGCTTTACAGAAAATATAAACAATGATGTTTATTATCCATTTTGCCAGGTTAAATAAGGAGAGAGAAGCCAAAAGCTCAACTGGTAAACTTTTACCCTTTTGCTGGCATGTCAGGCATCTGGGTTCCCTTCCCCCTAGATTAACTCTAAGTCAAGCATTTTAAGGTTTGGCAAAATTAACTTTTCAGAGTTTTGAGGAATATTATAAAAGAGGAGACAGGAGCAATTTTAAACTGTAAAAGAAGAAAAAACACCATAGAAAAGTCTGGAGGTTCCAATAAGATTGTCAAGAGGTACTGCCCCTCTTCCTATTGGAATTAGTGTTTCCCCTATTTCTTCACCTTCCCTATTTTCTCTTTTTTATTATGGCCTACTATAGGAGACCTATTGCTCATCTCTGAAATGCTCTGCTGTTTTCAGAGCTGTCTGCTTCTCAGCGGCAGTTAGGATTTGGTTTAGGAGCAGCATAACATTCCTGCATGAGAAGTTAAATACCTGAGTTAAATTTTGGAAGCCTTCTATATACCTATCAGGTCGCCAGAAAATCAGCCAAGTCCCCCTCTACTTGCCTAAGGTCCTGCAATGAGAAGGGAAAATGAAACCTAGTGGCATTACCTCCATTGGGCATTTCCTGTAGGAGTAAGAGTGAAAGTGGGGAGTAGGAAATTTTGGATATGGTGGAGATGGAAGAACTTGTGGTGTGGTTGGAGATGGCCCCAGATAAGAGGGACTAGAAGGGCTATGACACCCAATAGCTGCCTCAGATGGTTCCCCCAGAAGTTGCTTTTCTAGTCTTGGGGAATCATTCTGTTTGGGCCTGCCTCATATGATTGCTAAAAGGGCTGGGTTGATTTTGTAACACATGCAAAGGTCTAGTAAGAAGGCCATGGCCCTGTGCAAAAGAAAATGAGCAACTTTTTCTTCAAAGTTTCAGCATCAGTGGAGTCTCTGTGCTTCAGAATTCACTCCAGAGGATTACAGGCCTAATATGATAAACAGAAGTGAGAAAAAGGTGTCCCTTTAGTCTTCTTCCTTTTGGTGTGATCCAGGGTGGAGAGGAAGACAATGGAGGTGTCCCCTCTGCTGTTTTTCCTGCCATGGTTCCTGGGTCCCAGCACCTTGTTGAATGTACTGACTATGGTTGAAGGCATGACCCCCAGCCATAGAACCAGAGGAATTAAGAGATTAGGGTTAGTCATGCTCACCCATGTGGCTGTTGTCCTATGCCCATGATTTCCCTTTGACTTCCTAGAGTTGTGTGACCAGCCTGCCTCCCTGAAAAGTGGATCTCGGGGGAGACTATGTGACTGTGGCATTTGGGCAACTGTTGTACTTCCCTTCTTAATGGAGAAAGTGTGATGATTTGAGCTCTATATCCTTCTATTATGGCCTGTGCAAAAGTGTTTACCCTTAGAGAATGGTTTCAGTTAACTTCCTAACTTAAAATCCCCTTACTAATAAAGTACCATTCTAATTGGAAGCAGAATAGGTACCTTAAAAGAATGTGGGGACCGAATGGCCGTTTTCCTGTTGATGGGACCATACTGAGGCTAAAATTTGGCTTTTGAGGATATTTTACTCCTAATTGTTGAAGGCAGAATTTTCCCATTTACAGAAGCAGCATAAAGCCCTGTCTCTAGTAGAGGGATCCAAAAAGGGAGAACTGGGAAGTTAGAGTGCTTCACTCAAAGACTGTGACAATGTGCCCATGGAAAGGATCCCTATTCCACTAGGTGTCGCTGTTGACCTTGAAATGCCATGTGCTCTCAAAAACAAGGTAGAGTGACCTTGACATGCCATGTGCTCTCCAGACCAAGGTCAGAGAGTGACCTGAAAGTGCCATGTGCTCTCCAGACCAAGGGCAGAAAGTGATGCTCACTGTGTGGGGCTACCCTATGTTCCTAGAAAATCAAAAAGACACCTTCCCTTGAGCTATATCTCTGGTTACTACAACATTCCCTGATTTTCCCAAACAAGATTACTTCCCTGAACTGTAAAACTTCCCAAACATTCCATACACAGAGAGGATAAGAGGTATGACTGTCACAGATAGAAAAGGAGGAAACTACAATAGAAAATCCAGAAGCCTTTGGATAACACCAGAGGGTAACCCCAGCCAGAAATCCTGTTGCCCCAGGACTTCTTTCAGCCCCATGTGACAGCTAAATCCTCTGTGAAAGAAGCTGGTTCAAACATGGTCAACATGCCCAGCAACCTGTTGGTGCTGGGGGACTCTCCATTTTCTCCCCAGTAAGCCTGTCACCCAAGTCTTGTAAGACTGGCAGCCACTCTAATTGTTTTTAAACGGCTGAAGGCGACCCAGTATTTGGTTTGATTTGATATTAAAATGGAGGCTGAGATCCTTAAAATGAAAGCATCTAGTCAGAGTCTGCTCCTCTACTCACTGTTTTGATATGTGTTGTATCTTGTTATCTCAGATGAGCCCGGATTATGAAGCGGCTACATTGTCTAGGGTATGTACCCTGGGATTTATTGTGGTGTAAGAGGAAAATGTAGGACATGGACACATATGGGAGTTTAGAAGCAGAGGTTTCATAGGCAGAATAGAAGAGAAAGAGAAACAGCTCTCTCAATAGAGAGAGGGGGTCTCTGAGAGGAAAGGACTGGTTGGCAGCTAATGTGCCAGATTTTATAGTCAAGTTTGAGGAGGCAGTGTCTGATTTACATAGGGCTTACAGATTGGTTCAATCAGGTATGATGTTTATATAGTGCACAGGGAAGTCTGGTGCACCCCCCCAATCTTATGCAAATGGGCTTTCAAGATATCTGTGCCATCTTGTCTGCTTCTTCCTGGACATGTTGGCTGGCAGAGAAGGGAAGATGGAGCTGCCATCTTGAATGTGTGTAGTCCCTAGTTCCTGCCTGCATTCACCCATGCAAGCTCCTAGCTTGCTTGTATATGTCTGTAGCTCGACTTTACAGGCTGCTCTTTGTTAGAAAATGATTTGGGGTTGCTTTTAATTAAAAAGGAAAGCCTTATCAATGACTCCTGTAACCTTACTATCTGCCTAAGTAATTTCTTCTTAACTCCTGTATCACAACCACTAATATCCATTAACATGATTTTATCATTTCATTGTCATTACTAGTATAACTCCACAATTCCAGGAGACCCTTGCCCAGGAAAATAAATTGTAGATAATTTTATTATTTATTACAAGAACTTCCAACTTCCAGAATGACTAATCAGCTCTTTAATAAAGAATCAACACAGGCAGTTTGCATCCTAATACTCTTGAACTTCTGTCTTCAAAATCTTCCTTTGGCTCTATCTTCAAATCCTAAGCTATTTTATCATGATTCCTGCTCAGTACTAATTCTTTCCCCAATCCCCATTGCCATAACTCAAACTTCAGTATCTCAATAGATAGACTTTATTCTTCCACCTCTGATAGGAAGACTATCAAATTCCACTGAAGCAGTAGTCTCTCTTAATGCAATAAACAGTACACTTTCCTTTGTCTTACAAACATGCTTTTCAGATGACATTTGGGAAAGTTTTAAAGAAAAGATAACTCTGACACTTGTTAAAAGAGTGAGGAAAACTATTTGAGACCATTTTGATAGGTGTCAAAGCCATCACAATAGTGAGGAGAGATCAGAATCAACTTCAAATACAGCAAAAACAGCTGGGGACTTACAGCCAATGAGAACAGTGAAAGGATGAGTGGGTGTAAAATTACTAAGAGGAGACATCAAGGATAGAGAAGATTCTTGCTAAACCTACTTAAAGAGATTCTTGATAAAGGCAGGCCAGAGTGACCAAGTACAAGGGTAGAGGATGAAGAATTACATCAGACATCATCAAGAGTGATCAGATATCAAGGGTGGGGGATTCTTGCTGGACTGACTTAACAGAATTCTTGCTAAGATTGAACAATGCAGATCCTGTGAGGATGGGGACCAACATGAAGGCATTGTTGGGAAGAGGGCTCAGAGGAACCTAACTGAAGTTTGGTCATGGAAACTGTCTTTGTCATGAGGTAGCATTCTCTAGCTACTCTCTACAAAACTATTCTGCTTTCTTTCCTGTTGCGGGAAGTCAGGGACCCCGAATGGAGGGACTGACTGGAGCCATGGCAGAGGAACATAAATTGTGGAGATTTTATGCACATTTACCAGTTCCCAAATAATATTTTCATAATTTGTTACACCTGTCTTACTTTATTCTCTTAATCCTGTCATCTTTGTAAGCTGAGGATGTACGTCACCTCAGGACCACTGTGATAATTGTGTTAACTGTACAAATTGATTGTAAAACATGTGTGTTTGAAAAATATGAAATCAGTGCACCTTGAAAAAGAACAGAATAACAGCAATTTTCAGGGATCAACGGAAGACAACCATAAGATCTGACTGCCTGTTGGGCCAGGCAAAATAGAGCCATATTTTTCTTCTTGCAGAGAGCCTATAAATGGATGTGCAAGTAGGGAAGATATCACTAAATTCTTTTCCAAGCAAGGAATATTAATAATTAATACCCTGGGGAAGGAATGCATTCCTGGGGGTAGGCCTATAAATGGCTGCTATGGGAGTGTTTCTCTTATGCAGTTGAGATAAGGACTGAAATACACCCTGGTCTCCCACAGAACCCTCAAGCTTACTCTCAAGCTTACTAGGGTGGGGAAAAACCCCATCCTGGTAAATTTGAGGTCAGACAGGTTCTCTGTTCTTGAACCCTGTTTTCTGTTGTTTAAGATGTTTATCAAGACAATACATGCACCACTGAACATAGACCCTTATCAGTAATTTTGCTTTTGCCCTTTGTCTTGTGATCTTTGCCCTTTGCCTTGTGATCTTTTTTGGACCCTTATCAGGAGTTTCTGATTTTGCTCTTGTCCTGTTTCCTCAGATGCATGTGATCTTTGTTCTCCTTTTTGCCCTTTGAAGCATGTGATCTTTGTGACCTACTCTATGTTCTTGCACCCCCTGCCCTTTTGAAATCCTTAATAAAACTTGCTGGCTTTAAGGCTCAGGTGGGCATCATGGTCCTACCAATATGTGATGTCACTTCTGCTGGCCCAGCTCTAAAATTCCTCTCTTTGTACTCTTTCTCTTTATTTCTCAGCCAGCCAACACTTATGGAAAATAGAAAGAACCTATGTTGAAATATTGGGGGTGAGTTCCCCCAATACTTTCCTTTACTGTGGATAACCTATCTTAAATTATCTTATTATCTTTAGTTACTAAGTTACTTTTAAATTTTGTGTCTCTGCTACCAGATTTTAAGCTCTTTATTTTTTATTTGTTAAGGACGGGATCTTGCTCCGTAACCCAGGCTGCAGTGCAGTGGTGCCATCACAGCTCATTGCAGTCTCCCAGGGTTCAAGTGATTCTCCCATCTCAGCCTTCTGAGTACCAGGGACTGCAGATGCATACCACTGCACAGGCTAAATTTTGCAGATATGGGGTTTCATTATATTGCCCAGGCTGGTCTCAAATTCCTGGGCTCAAGTGATCCTCCTGACTTAGCCTCCCAAAGTGCTAAGATTATAGGCTTGAGCCACTGCGCCCATCCTACACTCCTTAAGGTGAGAGATTATGTTGGTTTTGTTTGCTGCTGTATTCCCAGATCCCTAGATGAGATCTCCTTATGTCATAGTCACTCAAATATTTAGTGAATGAATGTTTGAATTGCCTTAAACAGGGTTGTAAGATGTCACTAATGAAAATAAGTCTTATCCAGTTCTAAGCATTCTTGGCTACTGCTGTGTTGCCTTTATTACTCCAGATCTTGATACCGTTTGCAATGGTACCTCACACTGAAGTTTGCAAAGTAGCAACCATTTGCTTTTCCTAATCACATTCTCAGCTTTTGCTCTTAAAGCAAGGTTATCATATCAGGGTTGCTGGATCCGGGAGACTTTCCAACCTCAAGCAGATACAGGAATCAGCACAAAGTATTTTCAGTAAAACCTTTCAGTTCTCAAGAAAAGCCTGTAATATCAGGACTCTTTTCCATTTCTGTTCTTTAAAGTTCCCCTTGGACAGTCTTGATCCTTTCCTGCCAGCAGATCTCAGTGAGCCTTTCTGTAGATAGATGAGATTTGGTGCAGAATAAACCTCAAAAGGGAAGAGGTCAGATTCTCCATCTTTTTCCTCCAGGATGGGCTTTAGGCAAATTTATCCAGTGACCAGTTTTGCATACCAGGATATATTTGGAAAAAATATCTTTAGGTCACAAAATGTCTTCCTGCTTATCCTCCAAAGTTAAGCTTGAATGACTATTAAGCTAATATTTACATAACCAAAGGGGGTTACTCAAAGGCTGCTCTTCAAACAAAGATTTGTTCCAGGTAAATTTTTGTATTTCTCTAAGCCTAGGTGGTATACCTTGTGATAAGTGACACATCTAGATTCCTCTTCAGGAATGGAAAACTACATGGCCGTTGCTGGGAAGTTGCAGGAGACCAGCTATCAGGAGTTATCTCCCTTTGGACTTATGTCTGCTGAAGAGAGCTGAGGTCATATCCCTTCCAGGGTAATTTCCCACATTAATGACTGAACTGTGTGGGAATAGAAAGACCTAGCCATCTTACACTGACTTGGAATATCTCTGAATTTTCATTCCAGCTTCAGATTTTCTGTAGTATTGACTAGGACTCCCATGAAAACTACATGGCAGTTCAACTTCCCCGACCAATTCTATTTTCCGTTCATTCCTTCCATGGCTATTAACCCTAAGGGCACCTCAAGCAAGTGAACACAACATGATCACTTGTAATGATAATTATTTTTATTGTTAAAAAACCAGCACAATTATAATGAAAAATAATCTGTGACAATTTACTTATAATTTGAAAATAAAGATACTAAAGTTTGAATAGTAGGCTAAACAATGGCTAAGTTTCTATTATAATAAAATGAAATTTAAAATGAAACTTAAAAAGATAGTTAAACAATATAAATGACTATAGAGTGAATGAAATTAAGATTAAAATGTACCAGGGAAAAAGGAAGGTAACTTGCCTGAAATTTTGCAGACAGTGCTGACTGGTGAGTCAAATAGTAATTCACATTTGCATTTACTTTACCATTTCTAAAGAATTTTTATATACACCAACCTCTTTTGACATCTCAAGAAATCCTGGGGGAGGAAGGTGGGTAAAAAATATTTGCTTTGCAAGAATTAGTGAACATGCTGAAATATACTCTCTCCTCCACAATGAAAGATAAATCTTGGATCACTCATTATAGGAGATCTGTAAGAATAAAGTAAAATATTATTTGAAGCTATTTAGCATAGTCCTCAAATGTAGCAAATGCCTGATCAATGTTAGCAATCACCATCATCACCATCACCCTCCCTCTAGCTCCTTTACAACACCCTTACTGAAGGTACAAGATAGAACTTTGTAGTGCACTATTGAGTTTTGTATCTTACCAATGTTGGAACTAAGACTCTAGGAAGGTTAAAACCTTACTCAAGATAAATGGGATAGTAAGAGTCACAGTTAAGAGTACAACCCAGGTCTCCTGAGTTTCTATTCAGAAAGTTAGGACTTTCAAAATGTGCTGGGCCTCAGAGAATCTGGTTTCTTCCATCTGGTAGATACCAAAATCTGAGAAACTATGTGAAATAAAGTGATTTTAGTGTAAATGTAATAGATTTGTGCTCATGGCAAGTCAATACATGGTAACAAGTTGCAGAAGAGAAAGAAATTTAATAATAGGGCTGTTGAATGAGGAGACAGGAGGAAACCTCAAATCAGTCTCCTTGAGGAGCTTAGAGTTAGGGTTCTTAAGGGTTTTGAAATGGACTAAAGTGTGGAGATTGTTGATTGGTCAAGAGGCTATACTGAAGTCATGAGACAGGGAGATAAAGAAACGGTATTCTTATGCTGACTTGCTTTCTCTGTAGGGGTCTTCAAATTGGTTGGTGTCAGCTATTCTACTTGAAGTCAAGATCTGCTTAAGCAACTCTTAAACCAAAGCCTTATGATCCTAACATGAGAAATCCTATCTGTAGAAACAATGGAAATGCCAATGATCAGTAACTAGTGTTAGGTGACTTTTGGTTACAAGGAAGTGGGTTGAAGGACTGCTTAATTATAATTATATTCCTGTCCAGAATTCTTATTAACCTTGTGAGGATGGCTTCATTAGTTAGAATGTAAGACAAAGTCTATAAGAAATTTTTGCTCCCTGGATTTTCAATCCAACCAATCCTATAACAGGATGAAAAGTAAACACCAGGCATTACACCTTCAACAGGGATGTGATGGACTTAGATTATGAAGTTGTGTGATTGGTTATGTCTATGATCGAAACATAAATAAGGTTATTAATGTGAGTTAATATGACTTATTGACTCAACACCCTTAGACACCTCCCTGTCCACACTCATGTGTAAATCTTCTCCATCTGCCCCTTGCTCTCCCTCCTCTATTCTTATGGAAGAAAAATGACATATTGCATTTGTTTCCATGATGCTCTGGAGATTCTGCTCAGTGGATTATTTTTGTTTACTTACCTATTTTTTTAAATGGAGGTTAATTGAGGAGATTTACACAGGCTTGTGGGGTGCTTTGGGTACAGGCAAGCTATTAGCTTCTAAGATCCTTTAGTCCTGACACTGAGTCACTCTGCTTTAACACCACAAAATCTGAAGTGAAGTGAAGTGTTTGCAAAGAGCCTCTCTTATGTTACTCAAAATATGTATCATCTCCCTTAACACTGCCTAAGCAAACTCAAACTTGCCAATTAGCAGTTTCTTGCTGCTGAATTCACCCTTGCATTTCCTACATTGTTATTTTTAACTTAGGAGATAAAACTTCTATGTCTCCATTTCTAAGTAGAGAATACTACGGGCAAAGGTGAAGAGCTACTACGATGTTTTCTAACTTTATATCTGTTACAAAACAAAAGTAACAACATAATTCATAATGAGTAAGAAACTTTTTATTTACAAAAAAAAAAAAAAAAGCAAGAAAAAAAGAAAGAAAGAAAAAGCATACACAAATCTCCCTGAACCCAATTGCCTGAATAAATGCAGATGTTTTGCTAGAGTTTCTACTATGGTCTTGCTCAGTGGTTGAAAAGAATGCTGAACTTAATAAAACTTAATAAAACTGTGGTACACATGGAACCTGCATTTCCCTTCTCACTTTGTAATAATAGATGGCCAGATTAAGTAGGATAAAAGAAAAGATATAGAAAGTTCTTAGGCAGGTATAGTAGACTTCTAAGCAAGAACCACTAAATATTAGAACCTAAAATATGGAAGACAGTACTTGGAAATTATTATGATACGTTCATTTCCTTTCTTCTCATTTAGTGTTTCTGAAATATTAGAGACAGCAGATAGGGGAGTTGTCCTTATTCTTGATGAAATGGTCTGTGCAAGTTCTCTCAGCATTGATAGTGAAGATGAGGAATTGAAACCAGAGTTGTTTTCAGCTCAAGAACATTTGGGGTGGCATATTATGGTCTCCCACAGTTGGGCATTTATAACATGCAATTTTACATTTGTGCAATTTAGCTCCCCAATTTGAGATGGATGTTGCATTAAATTCATATATAAGGTTCTTTTGATATGTAAGTCAAAAGAATTACTAAATGAAACAAAATACCATAGTATAATTAATAATTAATAAAGTATTATTCATTATCTACTATATTAATGACCTTTAACTAGGAATGTCTGGGAATGCA
Organism: Piliocolobus tephrosceles; assembly: GCF_002776525.5. Classification (NCBI taxonomy): domain Eukaryota; kingdom Metazoa; phylum Chordata; class Mammalia; order Primates; family Cercopithecidae; genus Piliocolobus; species Piliocolobus tephrosceles. Next base: position 33,147,823 of record NC_045440.1, on the reverse strand, counting down.
AATATATGTATGTGCATATATAAGAACCCATGCCCTCAAGAAATTATTAATACTATTTATTGGATATGTAGAAAATGAAAACAGAGTACAAAGATACCAATTAATAATGAGATTTTTTTTCTTTTCTCTTTCTTGTTTTCTTTCTTCTGTGGAAATAAATGAAGATCAACCAAATGAGAACAAACAAAGGCTATGTATTCTGAGCTTGCTGTAGCTAAGGAAGTCAATCACTATCACTTGCATTTTGGCAGATACTCAAAGGCAGGCAGAGGAATGGGGAAGCTTCATAGTGGAAAGGAGGGAAGGCTTCAGGTGTACACAGATTGGAGGCTGTTGGCATGGGGAACCTGCGGCCGGGCTGACTAGAAAAAAGGCATCCTATGGGATTAGTTAGGGGGGCATATTTGGCTTTTCCTGGTTGATCCTAAATTTGAAGTAGGGATAAAAATTGGGGGAGTGGTCAGCTATTAATCAAGCACAGGCAATTTTGGGTCTGTTCTTCTGAAAGTTATTGTTTAGCTTCCTGGATCATTAATAGAGATAGCATTTTCGATTCCTACAAGTCTGACCTGTAGCAGGCTAGCTTCTTGGGCTGGTTATTGTAGGTATGGGGGTGAGTATCCTTAGCAGATTTCTGACTTCTGTAGGTTGTGGGTGAAAATTCTGTTTTCGTATATGGTTTGGCTCTTGTCTATCTATTGGGCCTCTCACTTCCTTTCTTTCTCCTGCATGCTCACTAGCTTTTTCTTTCCTTCTTTCATTCTTTCCTTGTATCTTTCTCTCTCCCTTTCTTTCCTCCCTCCCTCCCTCCTTTCTTTCTTTCTTTCTCTTTCTTTCTTTCTTTCTTTCTTTCTTTCTTTCTTTCTTTCTTTCT